>NC_066313.1:85829695-86129695 GCF_022539315.1 Serinus canaria | reverse complement strand
CAACAGAATTTTTCAGCTCACAGAGGGACTAATTCTGAGTATACTGAGTAATGGATACTTTGTAGGTGATAATGAGTACAGGTAAAAATGACAGATTATTCTCAATTGCCACTTGCTCAGCCCAGTAAAAAAATTTCACTGACTTGCAGTTTTACCAGGCAACACTACTTTTTTTTTCCCCTTGGGCTTCATATGGCTGATTTCAGAAGAATATATGGCTATGTATATATGTTTCAAATGCAGCAACAGGGGAACTGCTCTGCTTACTTTCCAAGGACCATTTACTAATCTTGAATTTAGCTAACCAAGCAGTGCAGCAGGGAGTTTATAAAGATTCACATAATTCTGCCTAGCACACGATCCAAGCACAGAGCTCTTACTGTACCAGTAGAATTTGTGACTAAAGAGGAAATATACTTGCTGAGCTGCTAGAAGAATATGGATTATGTTAATTGCAGATGAATTTTATACATGGACTTTATTTCAAATTGTGGACATTGCCTCTTCTTATTTTGACAATATGTGAACAATTAAATCTGAAACTAGCTGTATAGTGTGTCCTATTTTTCACAAAGGGAATATAATGTTGGTGAGAACTACAAAATAGTTTGGTCATGCTATGATGTTTTTTTCCTCTTATTGCTATATTTCAAAGGGGTCAAATGTGATTTCCAAAACTAGGATATTATCCTCTTTCCTCTAAGCTAATTTCAGGTTACCCAACAGTGGTAAGGAACTTTGAAAATATTGTATCGATTTTTCCCATAAAATTCCCAACTGATTACCTAATGTGGGACTGCAAGGATGTGTGCATAAAAGTAGTCTGAACTGTTAATAGAATTATTGTTATTAATAGCACTAGTTAATAGCAGAAGAGCATGAGTTATGAATTAAAGGAGTGCATCTCTACTAAGGGACAATAGAGAAGCATATTTTTCAAGGTTTATTTTGTTCACTCATTTCTTCAAGTTTGGTTTTGCACAAAAAATTCTATTGAAAGGGTTAAGTGAGACTCTGACAGAGAATCCAGAATTGTCAAGTTTTATGATTTTTTCCCCAATTTTTAGTCTTTTTATACATTTGGAAGAAGTTCAACATAAAAGATGTTTCTTTTTCCTTCAGTGGGACTATTAATGTGTGCAAATTTTAACCAAGTATTCTGTTTGCTGACAAAATATTAGTAAATCAAATCTAATGAGTGGTCAGACAGTGCAACTCTAGATATCATAGAAACCATACTGATTTATAGAAGGCTATGCTAAAGAGTGTAGGGTTTCTATCTCTAAGGGTATAAGTATATAAGCAATGAAATGGAGAAGTAGTTTTCAACTTTTTTCTATTTTGAGACAATCTAAAAATGTTTTTAGTGGAAAGAAATACTCTTGAAATATATTTAAACTTGGTACTTTATCAAAATAGCTTTTTCAGGAACCACTGAGAGGAAGCCCAAGGATGCCCAAGGGGCCACAAGCTACAAGCAAGAATTCACTGAAATTAATAATAACAAATTATCTATCCTATTCTAGTTTTGTTTCATAGGTTTGACATATTGTCTTGAATCTGCCTTATTAATTATCTGACTTATATTAGGCTCCTTACATATCTAGAAATGCCAAAAAACCACAGAAAAGTAATTTTTTGGAATTTCATTGCATCTCATCTAAGAGAAATTATATTTTATATAATTTATATATTTTAATAAAATAAAAAACAATGATTCCATTCATATATAATGTGTCAGTAATTTATAACCAATTTATCAATGATCATGCAGCTGCATTCACTGTAATTTAAAAAAAAAAAAAAGCTCATATAATGCTCACATAGTCTCTGAATGCATAGCATCTTAATAAAGGAAGAGGAAGCCACCAGAGTAATTAGAAAGGTGTATTGTAGTGCATATAATGGCAGAAGGATGTTTGTATTATAGTCCAACACATCATTAAGGATACAATTGTTATTTAATGTGGCACAATCATCTTTCTACTCTTCATGAAATCCACTTAAGTAATTACTTTTCTTAGCTCATTGGCTCTATGAACTGACAGTTTAGCAAAGTGCTATGTCTAAAGAAATACTGAATCTCCATTTTTATAATACCCTATCTTTTTAGCTTGACTATTACTGCTTACTTGGGCTGTTGCTGCTTACCTGAAATAGCCATTTTCTCATGTGAAAAACTGATGAGGACAGTGGGAAGGAGGGGGAAAAACTGGAATGGGGAGGAGAGAGAGGAAAGAAATACCAAAAACTTACAGGACTGCCTCAAAATATGTAAATATTAAATGAAAAGCCTTAATTCCTTTTTCTCTACAGTGTACCCCTTTCCCCCAGTCTTATCTTCTAAACATATATATAAAAACATATGTCATATTAATTGCTTGTGCAATATTTAATCATTTTTATTTCAGTTAGCAGCAGAACAGTAGCTCAGTAGTGCAAAACCTTGAGTAGCTACTAAGTTGATTTTAGGAGGAATAGTTTTACAAAGAACAGTTTTCAAGATTTAGGAGACTACTGTTAAATGAAAGTTAGTAATGAACATTGAATAACATCATTTTACCTTATAGCCTTTCTGCATTTAGTAATGCAATAATATAAGGGAGCAAACATCATTTATGTACTCAAAGCTCATTTTTTTTTTTACCTGACATGCATATTTTAATATAAAGTTCAAGACCATTCTGCAGAGCAAGCCCAAGATTTAGCAGACACAGCGCTGAGCTGCAACATTTAAATTGCCCAACAGAATGTTCTCCCTTCTTTTTTTTTGCATTTTAAACTTTAAGCTCTCTTTCAAAGGAAGTTGTTGTCTTCGTGTTTGCTGGCATTACAAGAAGGTAAGTCTGAAATACCTTTATCTTATTTAGTAGATCTATGTTTGATGCTCTTTGTTTGAATAGAAGTGTCAGCTGTATTTTACCTTATTATATAAAAAAGTTTCAGAATTTAATTAAGGGTCAAGTACCCGCTGCAGATAAATGCAACAGCTAGAGCATATTTCTGATCTCTCTGAAGACTGCAATCATGAAAATTATTATCATTGAGTAAAACTGGTCTCAATGATGGTGACTGGGAGATGGAATCTGTGTTAGTCAGCCATAATTTACATAATAATGGGTTCTGAGTTTTCATCAGCACCTTTTGTTTTTACAGTGCTTACTGCTACAGTAAATTGTCAAAATGTCATTCCTATCCAATCAGCCAGAAAATATCAACAGTAAACAAGGCACAAGAAGAAATTCTCTGATTTAAAGTATGGTGGAGGAAATAGTAAAACAGGACACTGGAATAGTTGTAGCAGTCTTATTCTGTTATTTTCAGCAGCGTTGTTGAACAACTTATGAAAAATTACTTTTTAATGAAGCAATGCCACAGAGGGGAGTGATGTCATTAAAAGAATCTCAGCACACAGTTAGATAACTGGTTTAGTTATATTTATGTTTGCCATTACCTGTTTGTTCCATCTTCTGTGGGGCAGTATATTTCACTCCTCCAGTCAAAATAGGATCAGCTGGAAAATTACTACAGTCTTGGTAACCCCAGATATACAAGTGTCCAAAAGCAACTTAATCAAGGAGCACACCGAGTCCTAATGAAAATGCTAGCCCAAATAACTCTATCTTTTCGCTCTCTAACAAACACACAAAGCATGATAGTATTTAAGCTGAAATGAATTTGGTGTAACTTTTTGCCACCCTCTAAGGTTCACAGAAGTGTAAGGAGAGGGAGTGCATGAATAAGTCACAGTGCAGGCTTTATAGCCATTACTTTTATACTATATTCGAATTAAAAGATTCACATTGTGTTTGAAATAAAAATGAAGAAAGTGGCATCCTGCCAAAGATAACCAGAAGCTACCCTTGTGTGGAACTGAAATAACTTGGCTCAAATAGTACTTAATTTATTTTCAGAAAATGACAAGTTGTATAAATGTATCTCTAAAATAGAGAGGCAAAAATTTTAAAAAAATTTCTTTGCATTGTGGTTCATAAGGTTGACACAGTCATTGCCTGTATATAAACAGAACAAAACCTGATAAATGCTACTCAAGGAGGGCTTCCAGCACTGCGTTCTTAAAAATCTTCAAAAGATGTGATCACATAGTTGAGTCACCTCAGAAAAGACTCACAGTACCTTCTTTTGGAAATGAATAAGAGTTTAAAATCTATTGAAATGAAGTGTTGACATAAGGAAGTATTTTGTAGAGCTTTCAGGTTTCTTTACCATTCACTTTATTTTACTTGGCTACTTTTAATTTTTTTTTCCACTGCTTCTCTTTGAAAATCCTGCATTGTCCAAGCCCTTTCGATTAAGCAGCTTGCCTGAATGAAAGCACTGTGATGAGGTGGCGGTGCATCAATAAACAGGGTGCCTCTCAAAGCAGGACAGAATGCTGAGAAATAGGGCTGATCAGCAGTAATTACTCTGACACTTCATGCAGTACAGGGAATTAACTCCTAGGACTTTGGGCCAAATGGAGAAGTAGTAGTTGATGTTCCACATTGTGAATGCCTCAGTGCCTGAACCCATTATGAGTTTAAACGGAGAAGGGAATTCACTATATACGGGACTTTTTTCTTTCCTTCCCCCCACCCCCAGCTAGGAATGTGAAGCAGAGTGCAGAAAATAGAAATAATTCAGTGTGCTGAGCAGGCGGCATTTCTGGTTTTTTGCTAAGGCCTTTGCATTCATTTTTCATTAAATCACAAATAATTCAATAAAGGGATGCCCATAACAAGCATATTTATGGGAATGCACCGATCATGTTGAGGAAGACACCCCATATGCCAAGCTAAGGAAGTGAAATTGCTCTAAGGCAGACCTGCAGAAACTAAGGTACACAAAAACACATAGCAGGAGGGGAAATACAGCTAAAAAGGCAACTAGTTAGCAGCTGCCACTATGACCTTTAACTGCATCCATGGTAACTGGGCTAAAGATGGAGTTCCATTTTATTATTCTCACACCCACAATGTTAAGCCTATGAATCCCATTGCAATTTAATGGCTGAAATCAGAAGGCAGATCTGTGTTCATTGGACCAGTGCCGACATCCTCTTAGCTAATGAGTGCAATAAACATTTTCATGCCAGGAAACCAATGCAAGTGGAAATATTATGCCATGCAGAAATCTATCCCCCAAACACAAAGAAATGGTCAGTATAGTCAGTCCTTTACGTTCATTTGCATATACTGTAATTTGTCAGGGTTTAGACCACTCGTCTTTAAGCAGGAAGATATTTAACCCATATATTCTTTAATACTGTGCCATGCAACAGCATTCAATTTATATTAAGAATCGTGGGAAGAATTACATATTCCAGAGCTAATGACTATAGCTGCCTCCAATTATTTTCCTAAAGGAATGTTATGTTTTCAAACTTTTTTTTCCTTTCATGCACCTAAAATATATTTCATCCATTTACAGGCTATCTTCAGTACCACCAGCTGAGCAAAAAACAGCAAACCAGCAAACTCTTTCAACAAGAAAGAAGGCTTTGTTCTAACTTTTGTTGCCACTGTAATGTGACTCAGAGAGTTTTTCTTAAGCATCAGTGACAACAATGTCATATCTTTGCCATGTGAGCTGAAAGCAAGACATATATCATCCTTATTTGGGCTGAAGAACCAGAGCAACAACAACAGCTGTTAAAAGGATCTGTGCTGGATGCGACTTTGAAATCTCAAGCGCTTCCACCTCTCAAATCCTGTGGAAACCTGTAAAATTCAAAATGAGAGGTGTACAGTGGAGCTGAGAATTTATTTGTAGGCTTTTACCTGGGAAAAACAGAAGTAATGAGGAGTAGCCATAATTATTTTAAAAATCATAAATATAGCAATTTAGATACATCGAGCCAGCCACCCCTAAAGAAAGAACATCATTCTAATAACAAAACAGACCAGGGTGAAGAAGAAGACTCTCAGTGCATAAATGTGCAGCTGGGAAATGAAGGTCACCAAAATCTCCTTGAACTCTTGGGTAAACCCACCATATTTGCTTCAAAGTGGTGCAGTCAAAGATATAAAACTGCATTAGTACCCTCATAAAGAGCGTTATGTGAAATATCCCTGCCTCTCACAGTCAACTTCCTCCTCTATCTTAAAATACCCAGGATTTTATTTTTGTTAAAATGTTAGCATGGCATAAGGAGAGAGGGCTTAATGACTTCCCTTGACAAGAACTGCATGTATTTTTTTCTTATGGAATGCTGCCAAATATCCTTTGTAATAAAAAGCTTGAACTATTTTGCTAACAGAAGCCGCTTGTTCTGGTAACTGTAAAGGTCAGACAGAAAATAATTTTGGTGTTTCTTATCTTTTAAAATAATGTCACTTTTTATCATTACGGTAACATTTTTGGACAACAAAGAAAAGAGAAAACAGTAGATGTGATACCCCAGACCACCAGGTACACTATTTCTTAAAAGATATTAAGTTAAGAAAGCTGTTAGCCAATTATACCAAAGACTGGAAATGTCACAAAAGCCAATGAAATCTCCCTGGTAACATTCAGAAATAATATGCTTTGGATCATACGGTATATTAAATGACAACTGTCAATTTGAAAAAGAAGTTCTCCAAAATCTTTGATGTATGACAATTTAGAAGTTGAAACACACTGTTCTTACCATTTAATATCTGTGAGATAAAAAGCTTTTGACATGTTAACTAATGTGAAGAATAAGTGCTCCTCTCATTTCCCTAACACAGTACTGGACTGCCCTGAGTAGCTTTTTGTGATAAATGTCATAAGAAGCAAGGTGGTATGTAACCATTTTAGTTACTTAAGTAGATGCATTTATATTACGTTACATAATAGGGACAGGTGAGATTTTTCTAACCTAAATATTGTTCTTTGGTAGTGTCAGTATTTTTTTAAGTTAAAATGGGCATTTGAATAGGTGCTGAATTCAATATTATTTAAACCACTCTTCTGTCTGGGGCTGTAGTACAGCATGATTCAGAGGAAGCTGTCAGTGTCTGAATGTGCAGCCATTCCAGGATAAAGGTCTTTGAACTGCATGTTAGTTGCCTTTTTATTGTTTGTTTGTTTTCTCCACAAAATGGAAATTATCTCTGTCTTCAGGCAGCCTTACTGGGTAGCTTAGGAAATCTCCCTGGGGCAGTGCTGGGTGGCAATGCTGGGCAGGACACTTCAGCCAGGCTCTCAGAGTCATTGACCTTGCAGGATGCTTCCTCCTCACCCCACAGTTCATCTCAGCCATTAATGTGGTGGCTCAAATCTGTGTGCCTTTGACAGGGTCCCAAATGGAAGTCTCCCATTTTAACTATAATCTGAAGTTGAATCCCATCAGGTGTAAACTCTTCTCCTGCCACTGAAGAAATGAAGCTCAGTAACGACGCTCAGATAAGCCAGCCCCTGGATAAAAGGGGTGTTAGAGAGTCTAAGCCATAGGTGGCCAAAAAATACAAAAGTGATTCAGCAAAGACATTTAAGGTATGAATTTTGAGTTGTCTAAATTAACACCTTGTAAAAGGGGAGATCAGGTAGCTAAATAAATAGGAAGCTTCTAGGTACGTTGGCTGACTTTAATGAATTGTGTCTGCAAATTATTAGGCGCAGAATGAATGCGGTTTTGTGGTCCAGAAGATATTATGTTGAAGGTCTGCACTGCTTAGTGGTTGGCAGACTATGTCTGAAGGTGATTCAAAAACAAATCTGCATCCCCAAAAAAAGGAAAACCTATAAACAGTGTAGACTTCACCAACTGGCATCACTGGACTCTGGGGAAGAGATAAGTTCCTGAACCTCTTCTAATTACTCTTCTAGACACAGACCAGGAACATTGCTGCATATTGCCTCAGATTACCTCCAGATATTTCACAATTATTTTGCTGAAGAGCAAATCATAAGTTAACCATACCACAACTAGGAAGCTTTATGAACAAAATCAGTAAAATTTGTATTCACCAGAAAAAATTGAAATAGCAGATGAAAGGATGGTAGCACAGTGGTGAAGATGGTAATAAACCTGATCTTTTGGGAAATCTTTCCGACCTCAAAAGCAAGAGCAAAAGGCAGAGAGCACTCTTGTAACTTTGGCTGCGCAATACTTTTGAAGATGAAGGGGTTTTTTTTGTGGGTCATGGAGGCATTGGGACCTAATTCTGCTGGGCCAATGATCTGCACTGCCAGAGGGGGCTCCAGCACAGGGGCAGTTACCATTTTTGGCTGGAGTAAATGGATGATACAAAATGACATTATTAACTGAAGGCTTTGTCTTGACAGCTATGGACCTCAGCCATGTATACCCCATTAGAGCCCATGAAGTGTGGGAAATTAATATAAGTGCTGGAGAAACCAAGCAAAATGTATGAGAAGCACAGGTATAGAAAAGATGGCATTTTTAATTTTTGCAAAAAAACCCAACTATATATATTGAAGAACTTCCAGAAAGTTGAAGAGAAACTTTTGCTCAGTATGATATTGAAAATGCAGACTTAATAAACACTTCTGGTTTGAATCTGAAAAAGTAAAATTAAATGTTTAGGTATGTTTTATGGATAATTGATATTCTATTCTTTGGTAAGGGTTATATTTAATTTCAGGTAAATATTAACAGATGTATTTTTTCTTTCTATTTTCAGCACAAAACCCCCTAAACATTTTAAACAGGGTTTGGTTTTGCTTTTAATAGATAAATATATATCTAGGTACTTAGAAAATGTGGTGAAACTTCAGAATTCATTCAGTAAAACTCACTTTGTCTCAGTGCTCGCACCATTTTCTATGAGACAAGAGAACAGGAACCTTATTCAAAAAGAGGGAGATTTGAGCTTTCCTTCCCCAACTCAGGGGTGATTCATACATACATACATATATGTATGTATGTGTACATGTATGTATGTATACCTAAAAGTTAAAGAAATCATACTTTATGGTTTGGGCATGGCATTTAAATTCTGAGTACTTTTACATGCATCAAAACCAATGTCTTAAGGTGACTTAGCAATTCAAGGTAAAAAAATATTCAGACCTACTTGTATCATGTAAAGATAATGAAGAGGATTTCCCATTAGTAATCCAAAAGGATGTTGAACAACAAAAAAAAGTGATTAACATTCTGAAATCCACACTATTGGATAACCAGCACTTAAGAATTTCTATGAGCAGCTGGAGAAATGTTCAGCACAGTGATGGTAATTCTGAACTAGTCCTAACTTATAATAAATGCTATAGAAGGTAACAAGACAACATTACTTGTCAGACTCCTTTCCCTGCTGCTACTCTTATGCAAAACATTGCAAAGCTAACATGGGTTGTTTCTCCTCTGATTAGTACCAGAGGAATAATTGCAAGCATTTTGTTAACAGTCCAGAAGTCCAAAAGAAGAATAACATTACCCCTGGAAGAAATTATGGATAAGTCAGTGGGAAAAAAAAAAAAAAAAAAAAAAAAAAGAGAACACTGTGGAGGTGGAAAAGAATGCTTAGTAAACTAAGCTAATAAAAATAGGATACTTTATTACAACCCAATCCTTACTGGCATTTCTAGAAGTGAGGATGAAAAGCACAGAATAGAATGACTGAAAAGACTGGCTGAAACAACAGAGAATTCATACTAGATAAGCAGCCAAACAGTGTCTCAGAATGGGGTGATGTAGAAAATCCCCAACATGGTTGGTGAATGATCACTGAGGGAGCAGGAGAGTTGATCTTCCTCTTATAACTTGAGGAGGACAATTCTGGAGCTTTGCCTCAACTCTGCAGTCCTCATTTTCAGAAAGATTCAACAAAGCTACTGGAAAGGGTAGACAGGAAATACAGAAATGTTTCAAAAATGGGAAAAATGCCTTCTGGTGAGAGATTTGGATCTTTATGAAGCAGAAGATTGAGAGGTGGCTTGCTTATGGCTTATATACCTTCTCAGGCAGAAAATAATGGATATGAAAGGACTCTAATCTAGTGGAGGAAGGCATAATAAGAACCAAAGGCTGGAGCCTGAAGCCAGATGAATTCAAATGGGAAATAAGGCCCACACTTTTAATGCTGATAGCTATTAGCTATCAGAACACATTATAGAGGGAGGTGGTGGATTTTCCATCTCCTGAGATCTTCAAATCAAGATTAGATAACTCTCAGGAAGATATACTTTGGCTGCAGAGAAACTATTTGGCTCAAGGTAGGGATAGCTGTGTGAAAGATAAGTGTCTGTGATCAAGAAGAAAGTAGATTAGATGATCTAAGAGTTCCTCTTTGCTTCCTGCACTATGAAAATTTGAAAACCTGCAGTATGTACCTGGGAGTTAATCTGAGTCTTCCACCCCAGATTTAGTCCAATCAGATTACTGGTGCATTGAAGTGAAATTCATACCCCATCCCTCACTCTTTTATATTCCTTTGCAGGGTTTACCCAGAGGGAAGTCAGATTTATTGCTGTTTGCTTTCTTTCAGTATGCTGCTAGGGCAATGCTGCTCCATGTTGGAGAAATTAATGGAAAAGATCTGTAACCACTGTTTAGACTTTCATTCACGCTTCATTTCCAGAGGAGTTCAAAAGAGATATCAATGTCCCTGGCATGTACTTCTAGGATCATGACATGGCAAAATGCAGGAAAGTTGTGTTGACTATAATAGTACCTATTAACTTCATTAATTATATTAATGCTTGCAATCTTCACTCCCAAGTCACTGCAATTACTGGAAAAACCTTGCTCCATATGTGAGCAAAGGCATCAAAGAGAACAGTTTTGTAATTTGTGGCATCCAAAGATAGGTACAAAGAAGTTGGAAATTCATTATTACGTTAAATGACATCCTTTGTTAAAGGGTGCCGTGTAGTCCAGGTAGGGAAATAAAACAGAAGAATATTTTCTCTGATCCTGGCCTCCTGTATCAGGCAACTGGTGTAAATAATTTGGTTACAGGGCTTGTATTTCAAAAGGCCACAGACTGGTGGTGACACTAACAAGAAAAGTAGGCAGTCAGTACTTCACAATCTCACAGTTTTGGTAATGTGGCATGCATTTATTTATCGCAGCTTTTGGTTTGAAATTTCTGGCTTCAAGCTTTAATTTTTGATGTGAGTGGAATAGAAAAAGGATGTGCAATGCAATGTAGGTAGGGAAAAAATGAAGATAAAATTGGTTTAACAGGGAAAAACTGGAGAAGAAAAAGTCATATATTCAGAAACAAATAAAATGAACAGGTGAACTTATGGTGCAAAGGGAAAAGTTTATGAATAAGACTTCTATGGACTCTTCAGGCATAAAAAAATTTATTTAACTTGAGCTGTCAGTGTCTGAAGTTGTCACCATAGATTCCCTCTAATGCCAATGGAGAGAAAGCGATGCTTTTAAAACATGATTCAGCTGACCTGTTTTAGCCATCTACTTCAGGATGAGGTGAATCATACCCTAAAAGTGCCTATTTCTCTCTATTGATTATGAAAAGAGTCCAGAGTGACAACTTCAGATGTAGATGTCTCAGTTATAGATTTTTGTACTTTGTTGGATGAATCCCACTATTAGAGCCTATAGATCCTGACATATCTTGACTTTTTTCCATAATTTCTTATTGAAAAAACAGCTAGTATGGAAAAATAGAGGAGATACACATACATTTGTATCAGGTGCAATTTACTGTCGAATGGCTGGAAAATTGACATTATGTGTGTGAAACGTTGACATTTTGATGAAAAAAATCAACGCCCAGAATATTTCACTTGTGAAAGAAAATATTTCTCTGTGGAAATACTGACATGTGGCCTCATGTCAATGACAGGTCAGTCCTTCAGGCTTACAGCCTTCACTCCAGGACACTGTTTCTGCTTGGTCTACATATTCCAGGACTCATCCTGATTCCTTCCAGTGGTGATCCTGCTTGTGCTGTTTGGTATCCTCATTCCAGTGACACCTTGCAAGAGATGAACTCAGCTAAGCAGCCAGAGTCAGGCAGGAGAGACAGAAAGCATGAAGTAGTGAATTTACAAGTTCTGCAAGATGGCATACTTTTAACTGAAGTATGTAGAGTTTTGATACAATCATAGGAAATTAATGTTTTAAACAAGCACATGGCATTTTTTAAAAAGAAATAAATTAGTTAAGAATCAACATCCTGACTTCTCAACACCCAGACTGTTTATGTAGTATTCAAAGAAAACTGAAGTATAATTATTCCTTATTTTGTTACTGTATTTCAAGGCTTTTTATAATATTCCAAGTCCTCTTTGATAGACTTAAGATGATATTTTATATTTCTGTGTTCCTGTTCCCGTTCCCTTTCTCTTTCCCTTTTCTTATCCCTTTCCATATCCATACTTTTTTTTTTTATTTCTTCTCTCAGCCTTTTCTTGTCTCCCTTTCTCTCTTGTTGAGGAACTATGGATGTTGCTAATAAATTTTACCAGTGTGTAGCTAGTAAAGATTACTTTCTAGTACGGTTCCAGCACAGAAAATCACAAACAAGTTAGATCTGTTCTGCAGGTTATCAAATCAAATTTAAGTGCAAAGATATGCGTAAGTTAAGTTCAGAAATATCTTTGAAGATAAATTTTATGCATAATTTTTCTAGAGATAACATCATGTTCAACTTACAGAGGCTGCATTACTCATGTGCACAAAATAGTAACCTTCGTGAATGGCTTAAACAAGCTTTGCTCTTCAAGAAGCCAGAGATTATGACTCTTGATTCCAGCTGGGGGGAATTGAAAGGTAGAAAACTTAATTTTAGTGTTTCTTTTAAATGAAAATTTCAGTTTTAAAAAGAAGAGCAAAGGCTGAACAACCTCTGAGGTTCTGAGTTTCCTTCAGAGAGATCTGCTGATGTTCCATTATTTGTCAATAAAACTAAGATGGCTGGAGACAAAGGCTACTCTTAGTTTTATTTGGAGCTTAAATTCAAATGCTTATAACAGCATATTATATGATGCAAATAAAAAATAAACTTTAATGATACAAGTTACACACAACCAAAAGATCTAATTACATAGTCAAGAACTCAAAAAAAATTGCCTTTAAAAGGTGCATAATGTTTTGCATTTGGTGATGTATTCACATATTATTTATTTTTAAAGATGTCACCTTGCATTTTCCCAAACCTCGATGCCCTCTAAATTCCAATCTGCCACAGCTTTCTCAGTTCAATGTCTTCCTCATAAGAGGTCCTTTGACTCAGCCCCATTTTCACTCACTGTAGTGAAATCCTTGGTCAATTCAGCATGAGATTCACTGCTCACAGTAACAGTCTCAGAATTTTCACTTGGGCTTAGGCATCCTTAAGCTTCCTGATCTCTGTTCTACCTGTGAAGATCCCCAGCTGGTTTTTTTGCACCTTTTCTGTGCTAGTTTTACTGTCTATGCCCATTGCCTGACTCTCTCCCTCAGAGGGTGAGGGCTTCCAATTTCCTAAATACCCACTCCAGTTCACCGCTTAGCAGGAAGGGTGTGTGTGTGTTATGTTGAGGGAGTGATTATTCTCCCATTATATCATCACATCCAGACACTGTGTCGGTTTTGGGAACCCAAAGCAAGAAATACATAAATCAGTGTAATCCAGGGACTAACAGTGCATGTCCTATAAGGAATGAAGATCTTTGGCAGCGGGGTTTTGTTCAGCCTGGACTGGTGGCTGCAGGGGGACCTCAGAGTCAACTTTCAACATTTATGAGTAGGCTATTCAGATGGCAGAGATAATTCTATCACTGAGGTACATGGCTAGAGAACAAGAGATAATGGACTCAGCTGGAAAGGGAGTTGTTCTTACTGGATGTAAGAAAAAAGGTTTTCAATGGAAGAAAATAAAGTACTAGAGTAGATTTCCCAGAGAGATCATGGAATCCAATCTTAGAGGTTTTCAAGGCCTGGCAGGACAAAGTCCTGAGCAACCTGGCTTCTGAATTTGATGTTGAACTTGTTCTTAGTATAAGCTTGAACCAGAGACCTCCTGAAGACCTTTTAAAATTACACAGGTCTGTAATACTGTGAAACCTCTGTTGAAAACATTTTTCCAAAAGTTCTTCACTTGTCCAATTTAGATTGGGTTTAGATTTATATGAATCCTATGAATCCTTCTAAAAATTTGCTCTCAGGCACAGAATGCTTGGAATTCCTCAAAGGAAAGACTGTCAGAATTTTTTCGATGTATACAAAACAAGATTATCTCCCTTCACTCTTTGCTGGATACTACTGAGTCTAGAATATCTGAAGAAAGATAAATGAAGTCTGGAGCAAGGTGAATGTAAAATAGAAGTCTGAATCTTGGACTCTTGCTGGTCTACGAATAGTGCTACCAGAGTTGCTGCTAATCCATCATGACTACAGTGAAAGCTCAGCTTCCCATACCACCAGCAAAACATCACATGTTGAAACCAGGCAATTTGCCAGATACAAGTTCTTCCTTAGTGGGAATACTTCAGTTTGGCAAGTAAAGAGGTAAACCAGAATATAGTCTATTTTATCATCTGTTCTTAATGCACTATATTGTTTTTAAATTGAGTTGTATGGAATTAATAATTCAATGTATTGGCCAGCTATAAAAATTATGCCTGGTATCAGCTCAGCTGTAGTCTTTTAACAGTTTTTCTCCCCTCTCCCCATGCCCCTCATACCCCCCACCCCCCTCCCAAAATTGATTTCTGACCTGCCATGAGGTTTTCCTCTGAGATTCCTGTAGTTCCAAATACGTCTGACTTAGCTAAGAGACAATTGCTGACATCTAACAAAGTTAAAAAATGCTGCATCTACAAGTAAAGGACAGCCACCAACACACAAAGAAAATAAGGCATATTTTTTTCATATTTTATGATGAAGAAAGTGGAAGATGGAGCAATGTTTACTACTGCTCAGCTTGGAAGCTAGGGGTTTCTTGCAGAAAAAATGCCTAATAAAAAATTTGGGCTGCAGAGAAAAGTAAACTGTAATGTGATGGGAAGTATCTCAAAAGTGGAACACACAGAGAAAAAAAAAGCTGAAATATAATAGATTAAAAGAGTATTTTCATAAACAAAATCCACCAGTACAGATACTTGACTGTTTGTGTTTGACTGGTTATCAAAGACAGTGTTGATTAAACTTATAAATGATAAGTGAACTTTATATGTGGAAGATCCTTTGGGAATTAAGATACTACACGCACTCTAAGCCTGACAGCTGATGTCAACATTTTCATTCAATATTTTCTAAACAAGCCAAGAAAAAGACAACCAGTTTGTAAGGTGCTCAGACTGGGCAGACTTACAGCAGAAGAACTCAGATAGACCTACAGATTTATGTGCATCAATTTTCGGGTCTGGAATAGGACATGGACTTTCATGCATTAGAAGGGGCAAGCTGAAATATTTGTAAAGTCCTGAAAAGAGGAATGAAAAATGGTAAAACTACCTTCAGAATATCTGCAGAATTTTTGCAAGCTTCAGGGTGCCACATTGTCTCTGCTGTAAGTATTCATTTGAAAGGCACAAAGACTTAATCAGAAAACAATGTTTCTGGTCATTTTATTATTTTTATTAGGTATGTGATGGCCTCTCATAGATTTCTTTGTTTTAAATATAAGTCAGTAGGATTCTCCTTATCCACACCAATATCTTGTACACTTGTGACTTACCTCACTTGAGCTTGAAGGGTTGTTTCAGGGTAGCATCTTCCCCAGCCCTTCCTCACTGGATATTTCCAGGAGGATATTGGCATTAGTTCTTGCAGTCCAGGAGTTTGGGGGCAGATGTAAGTGATGGCAGGCTTTGCCCTGAGTGAATTCTGTTCATGTAACCATCCGCACCACTGCAGCCAGACCACCGTTTCCTGAGGCCTGGATAAAAATATTTCCTCCACCACAACCATCCTAGGGGAATAAAAAAAACCCAGCAAAACAAAACTGAGCTTTCCATACAGACCTTTTATTTTAAACAGCCAATGTTAAATTTCTGCCAAACTTCGAAGGTGTTTTTGATTATGTAGCTTTCAACTACCATGGAATTAATATAGAAAAACTTGTGTTCTTCAGGGAGCCCTGTCATACATCTGCAAAATAAGGTTCTTTTTATGTACCTACACATTAACATTGACATCCACTCCCTCATTTAATTAACAACATTTGAATGTAGTTTCCTTTCATGTAGTAATTGTATTTTTTTATTCCTAAAATGATCTCTTGTTTTGTAGAGAGACAGAATTGGAAAATGTCAAGATTTGTACAGAAAAAAACCTCCAGTAACAATAAGAAGTTCCTTTTTACCTTGTGGTTTTTGAAATCTACATCTGGCCTTTCCTAGTAAGTTTTGAAGAAAAAAATCTGATGTGGGAAATGACCCTCTAGATTTTGACTTGAGAGAAGAACTTTCTAAATTATTTGTTTCTTTCTTTTTCATTGGGTTCAAAGCTAACATGCTGGGTCTGGGAACTCTCATCTCTTTAGGACTCTGGTAGCAGCTATAAATAGTTGTGGTTGTTAATGTAGGTAAACACACTGCAGAATCTAGAGCATGTATTACATGTCCACCAAAGAGTTCAATTCCAAAGAAGGAGAAGCTAAAACTGCATTAGTAATGCTTCACTTTAACAGCCAGATAAAAGATATATGGTGGAGGAAGGCAATCCAGTGTTCACTACCTACTTGAATTTCTTTAATAATGCCAATGACCTCATGAATATTAAAATGAGTCCTGGGTTATGTGTCCTTATGTAAGCTATTCCT
Source organism: Serinus canaria (assembly GCF_022539315.1). Lineage (NCBI taxonomy): Eukaryota > Metazoa > Chordata > Aves > Passeriformes > Fringillidae > Serinus > Serinus canaria. Next base: position 86,113,043 of record NC_066313.1, on the reverse strand, counting down.
CTTGTATCCGGTAAATGGTGTCCATGCAGTTATTAAAAAGAAGAAAAGAGAGGAAAGTGAGGTTAGATCACAGGGGAAAGGTCAACCTCTTGGGAGGGGTCTCAGTACTCTTTGTTCAGTACTTTGTCTAAAGAATGTGGAGATACTGTGTAAACAGTTTGGGGTTTTTTTAATCAGAATTTAAGTGTGTGAAAGGCAAGCCATTTATGAAACATAAGTATGCACAGTAAGGTAATATTGTAGTGATTTTTGTTGCTTTTTATTTTACTGAAAAATTTCTTCAAATTAAATACTTTAACAGAGAGGTGATAATTATCATCTTATGATAAGCCTAGTCCTTTTGTAGTAATTTTTCTGGTGATTAAAATATTTATATAATTATCATAGTAAGTGAACTGATGCATTTTGCTGCTGGAAGAAAAATAAATGTTTGCATAGATTTGGGATAAGGTACTTGAATATTTCTGCAAAAAACCCTAGTAAAAAGAAATAATTTCTTCTGAAGATTTTTTTCATTAATTGGTGAAATTATTTAATTAACTAGCTTTTTTTGTGTGAGATTTCCTAAAGGTGAAATTTCTAAGAGTCATAAGATAACTTTGAAGAATATTCTTTCAAGGAAATTTGGAAAAGTAGCAGGAAGAAAAGGCTTGTAACAGACATTTTTAACCAGTTTTATGCATCCAAATGAAGAAATACAAGTTCTGAATGGTTGTATGTGCAATATCAAAATGCATGTTATGCTGGAGGTTCATTTCCCTTTCAAATTCTGGCACTTCTAGCATATATTACCTTTCTCTCTCTCACCAGTTCCCAAATTCATTTGCCTTGAAAAGAAGATATTTTGCACTGTTTCCTGAAGAAAAGCAGTTTTGATCAATTAGGCCAGAAGCAGCTTCTGTGTTTTTGAAACAAAACCAGGGAAAAAAAAATTAAAAGCATCTTACCAGTACTAGTTTATCCCTTTAATATCTCCATTAATATTAAATAAATCCTGCAAATACAGTGTCTTGGTTATGGAAAATATATTAATTGGGTGTGGGTCAGGAATAAAATCCAGGAACTCACTTTTAATATTTCCTAAATCAAAAGCTTCTTGTTCTGAACAGCTAACCCATTTAGATTTTCCTTCCTCCTCTCCCTTCTAAAAGCGAGCTCCTTCAGCTGACTGCTGCACTCCAGCGCTGTCTGCATAGGTTACAAGCAGTGAAATGCATTACAGCCATCCTCATTTATACCTGTCAAGGTGTCAATGTTACTTCCACAAATGGCTGAAAAAATACACTATTTTTCTTAATGTTCAGAGCCAAGTTTACTACCAAGCACCTCTGTAATCTGCAATGATATGCTGAGGTTTTTTTTGGGTATCTGACCCAAAGTACCCTTCTAAAGCAAAAGAAAATCCTAACACCTGAGGTCTTTTTCTGATCCAATACATTTCCATCTAGATCATAAGCATCTAACTGAAAATAGTTATATAAATGCAAGCAAAATCCAATAATTTTATTGAGGATTTTTATTATACATAATTCCTAGTTCCTTCAGTTAGCAGCGTGTGTTTCAGACATAGCTGGGTAATAACAATCAATTTACTGATAGAGTAGGAAGCATGTAACATTAGAAGACTAACCTCCTAAAAGCCCAAAACTTCAAGTAACTTTTCTTAAATGTACTCACCATGAATAGACCTACTAAAATCAATGAAACTACTCATGTGCATAAATTTCAGATTATGAAAAAGTCCTTGAAGACAGGAGATTTAGCTCTTAATTATTTTAGGTCATTGAAGGAAATGGAGGCCACAGTGGCTCCCAGAACAGGTGACAAATCTGCTTAGAAAGGTAATGTGGAAGTGGCATAAGGAAAAGGTGTATAAAGCAGTCTTGTCCAAGAATACATAAGCACACTGATGCTGCCATAGACAATTCAGCTGGGAAATGGCTGATCTAGGTAATTATATTGCAAAATCTTTAGAGGAGACATCCCATACAAATTTTAGAAGATACAGATTAGGGACTCAACTAGTTTCTGGATACATAATTCACTCCAAATAATTTGTTAGACAAACCTCATTTCCTTTTTCTATTTGTGAATTGTACGAAAGCTGTTTAAGACTTAGATTTATTATTCAGAATTATTCCCTGAATGAAGGTGTAACATTTATGAGAACTTCATTGCAAGTGCTTGATATTCAAGTTTTGGCATTCAATATTGTTATGTTGGTTAATTTGAGCAGAACACATTGCATGTTGTGTTTCTCTGAGTGCAAGCAACTCAAAGCTAGATTTTTTATTCTATATCATCATATTTCAGAATTCAAAAATTAATTTGTGTTGCCATTTTGCAGTAACCACAAGACATCTCACAAATATTCTGGCTAAAGGAACATTTTTTCAAAATTAAAACATTATTTCTATGGAATTATTTTGTCCTATTATGTCCCTGTTGATGTCCTATATTGTCTCTACTTCTCAGCTACAACAAGAAGGTTTATTATTTAAAAAACTAAAGCAATGGGGATAATTTTGTCCAGCTGCATAATCCCTCAGCTGGGATATTGTGGAATGTCCCATGACTTATTCATCAGTCCTAGTATGTTAAGAATGAGACTTCCAGTAATGACACCGATAAAGACTTAAACCTTAGGTTGACTAAAATCAGTCAGAGGAAATCTTTGAGAATGAAGAGACCTTGAGAGCCTTTTCTCGTATGCTCATAATTTGAGGGAAATTTCTATCTTGGTACCGTTTCTGGAGAACTACTTCCCACATCATGGAACAAAACTTTTTTGTGGTCCCCCTGCTGCTGGAAAATGCTATGAGAAATAGAAGATAGTAAAAGCATGGGTAAAAAGAAAAGAGAGAGAAAATATTTTGAAATAGTTCCTAATTATTATTTTTCTTGAGGAGAAATAAAAGAGCTAAAGAATCATAAGAGAGATATATCGAGATATTACAGTGCTCTTAACACAAACAAAATTTAGTAATTTCTTAGCCCTGGCTCTCAGTCAGTCATCCCAGCCATCTGCTCAGAACTGAACTTTTTCTTCTTCTTCAGTGTAGTTGAACTGTATCAACAGAAACAATTTTTTCAGCGAGAGTAAATGTACCGCTACGAACAGTTTGATGAAAGACTGAATCTTTGTATTCCTGGAAAGTAAGTCTTCCCGTAACAAGCAGCTAATGTTTGAACACGTCAAAGCAAGCCTTTTAGAACAGGAGATAAGAGCACTTGAATGATTCTTGCTAAGTGGTAACTGGCTAACTGGCCTAAAAACAAATGTTGTGTACGGTAATTTATGCTGTGAGTTACACTTTCCTCAGACTTGAAAAGATCTTAACCATGACTCAGTACATTGGGTTTGACTCCCACTCTCATTTGGAAGAATCAGGTCTGATATTCAGACCCACTGTGCAAGCAAAGATTTTATTCCTACAGGCAACGCTATTGCCATAGGCAGCGGTAAAATGATGATCAGATTCATATTTGGAGTGGCTCATAATATAATGTCAATCTGAGATGGGCTGCTTATTCATGGTTTTAATTTTAACTATGCTGTTAAATGCTACACTGCAGAAGCTTTAATGTTGAAGCAACTATATTGATCTAAAAGTACTGTTATTGATAAAAATTCTTTGCTTTCAGAATTGGGGAATAACAGACTGGCAGAAAGCCTTTATTGCTGGCATAAGTTACAGCTGTGCTAGAGGGGGTAGCTACACTAACCTAGTGTCACTATCTCGGCATGTGGCCTGTTCAAAGTCATTGTTTACGTGGACTTTCTACCATATGGAGTTATCAACATTTTCTTACAGAAATCTCAGCACTGCTTTGTACTTCCAGAGTGAGAATATAGCAAGACAGACTTTGTTTTCTCTTTTTCTCCTTTGAAAAAATATAAAAAAAGAGAAAGAGTAAAAAAAAAGATTAAGAAAAAAGAAAAATAAAAATAAAAAAGAAAAAGAGTTCTTTCTTTCCCTAGTAATCCTCCTGCACTAGAAATGTATGAATGCTATAAATATTAACATGTTTAAGTGTGGGCATTTATTAATACATTGTTAATTCTCATATCATGGGAATCCTACTCCTCACTCTAAAATGCCTTTGACTGACTGTGCTGGCAATGTCTTCTCACCCTGAGAAGAGGAATAAGTCCTTCTCTGAGAGGTGCCCTATGGTTGTCACCGGGGCTGGACCCAGCTCTGCACACAGTGAGCGGAAAATGCTTCTTTAGATCCCATGAGCCCAAACACATGGGGCATTCTTAGGTGGTATTAATATGTAAGAAGGTGGTTAGGACCCTGCCAGGCATGTTTGGGCAGGCTGCCCAAGGCCCTGGTGTGGGTTGCGTGCAGGCACAATGCGCTCTTGTCTGCTCCTGGGAATGCATTTTGAGCGAGCGAGTTAGACATACCTCTGGAAACCTGAGTAAGGCAAACTGTTCCGGTTCATGTTAGGAGGGGAAAGGAAATGAATAAAGAGTATAAATCTTCGTTAGCCTAGTGAAAGCAAAGAGCATTCTTTCATGCACAATAAAGAGTAAAGGAAGTAAAAGGTAAGTAAGAGTAAAAAGAAGTTTTGAGCCCTCCTCTGCAGCAAAAACATCATGAAAATCCCTTGGAAGACTCAGATGTGTAGAGATAAACAAAGGTACTTCAGAAGTCTTTCTGAGTGTATGCACAAAGTTCCTAATAAAACAATGTTTTCTGAGAAAAATATCAGTATACTGAACCTGAATTTTGCCTCCAAAACTGACAAATATTGTTCTGTTAAAGATCTAATTTGAAGAGTATTTCCTTCATCCATTCTGGGCTTCTGAAGTCTTCCACATTTACTAGTGAAGGAAAAGAAGCCTAAAAACTTAAGCTGCATCTCCCCAAATCTGGGTTTCAAAAGAGAAATACTGTAGTGGTTCCAACACAAAACTGTCTCCCAAGGCTTTCATGCCAGCAAGGCTAGAAGTAGCTAGTCCTGCAAAGTCAGAGGGTTGGAATTCAAAAGTGGCTGCATTCCCTCCTGCCTGCTTCCCAGATGGGTTTGGAATGCATGCTTATCCCAGTTCTGGAACATCACCTGTCCAGGTTTCTGAAAAGAGGTTTTGAAATTCCAGTTCATAGTAAATTGCTGCATATTTGATTTTATAATCAAGGTGGGATGAGATACCACATCAAAATACACAAGTCCATGCAAATAAGAAAATTTGTTTTGATATAATTATATTCTAGCCTCTTTGTCTTTTTCATACATCATTGTTTAGCTACGTACAGTGAAATATTCCAAGGAAATAACACACACACACACACACACACACACATATATATATATATATATATATATATATATATATATATATATATATATATGAAATTCTTTAATCTCTACATTCATAGCAGCAATAGTTGAGATTTGAGATTTTATGGAGATAAGAATCTCATGGGGCTATGGGGCTTTAGTATTGCTGATGAAAGAATTCAGCTACTGAAAGAAGTCTATCCTACAGATGATACAGCAAAATTACTCCAATGGCTAAAGGCACATTGGTGGCACTAGGACAAAGATTCAGATCAGGAAAAGCCACATACAAATATGGATGAAGATGGGAAGCATATGTGACTGTATGGTAACTTAAAGCAGATGCTGGAACAACTTAAGAGTAGAAAGATCAAAGTTACAGATAGAACTAGTTAGATCAGAAAACTCCAGTGAAAGGAGTAGGAGTAAGAATGGACAATACATTGAACAAGCAATAAAGGCAATGCTGTCACAGAAAAGACAAATACTGGCCTAGGTTGTGTTAATTGGAGCATCATGTCTGATACAAGGAAGACAGTTTTTCCACTCTGATTGGTTCAGCTGAGCTTCATCCAGAGAGACGCATTCAGTTTGGACTACCCCATTTTTCAAAGGATACAGACAAATTAAAAGGACTTGAGAAAAAGACATTGAAAATGATAAAAGATTTTAAAAACAAGGCCCGGAAGGAAGCTTAAGAGGTGATGATGCATTCAGGCTCGAGAAGAGAAACCAAAAGGAAGACAAAATAACTCATGATAATTGCACAAAAGGATGTTATTAATTGGAAAGGGACCAATTGTTCTCATTAGCCAACCGGGAAAAAACAAAAATTAATGGATTTCATCTGCAATATAGATAATCGGGTTAAATATCAGGAAAATCCTTATGACTATAGGAAGAGTAAGGACATGGAGAAAACCATCAAGAAGTTTTGCAGAATCAGCTTCATGGCAGGATTTTAAGGCCAGACTTCCTGTTGATCTATCAGCAATGTTTTAAGTTTAATGAAATCACTCTTGACATGATGCATTAGGGAAGGAGAAAAAAGACTGGGCTGAATGACCTGCATGGGGTATGTTTGCTGATAAGTACCACTGTGATTCTCTGACCCTGTGCAGTACAATGAGAGGCTTATTTGCTACTGTTATTTCCCCCCCCATCCCATCTGCAATTCCTGTCTTCCTCTGAAAGGGAAACTACAGAGATGCATTTTCCAGGCTTCAATTAATACAGATATGCATCCACCTAATGCATTTAGAGATGTGACCACATTTCCCATCCTGAGAGCAGCTGGTGACTGGTGTGCACTTAGGTGTCAGAGGGAAACAGAAGTTTTCATACCTTTCATAACAGGGTGACTCTTGGGTCTAAGTAGTGACTGGTTGTGCCTGACACCTTTCTGCAGCATGCTGCAGGCAAGGGCAAGGTTTGTCTTTAGAGCCCTTTCAAGCCTTCACCTCCTTACTTTCCATTAACTTGTAAAAGCATAGTCTATACCCTAAGCATACACTATCTTTTCATGGAGCATGGCAAATGCTAAAGCAAATTTCTTTCAGGAACACAAAGCCTTTAGCCCTATACTACCTGCTGGATCAACACCCTTTCTGTAGCTTTGGCAGTTAAAATATCAACATCTGCAAAATGAGCATTAGGACTAGTATCAAAATCCAGGATAAACGTCATTTATATTAATGACAAACTTTGTAAATTACTCTAAGCAATTCCCACCTATAAATTCAAATCAGATTAATATTTAAGCCAAAATTCTGAGGTGCAAATATACAATTAACAGAAAAGGGAAAGGGGGTATGTTTTTCTTTTTGTTGTCTACTGCATTGAAATACCAAGTGTCCTCAAACCACTGCCTAATGACATAGACTGGAAATGAAGTAGCTGAACAAACCCCTATATGGACATGTTCTGCCAACTACCATTCCAGTGCCAGCAATAAATTCCCAGACTAAACAGTTTAAATTTGGCATTCTCATTTGTGATGCTGTACTTATGCTACACTCACAAGATTGATTCTCTGAATTCAAAGTATTCTAGCAAATGAATTATTAGAAATATGAAATTTTGGCTGACAAATTTATGTCTACAATGAATTAATCTGATATTTGAACAAAACACTCTTCTTATAAAGTGAAATTTGTGGTGGTTTGAACAATAATAACTGCAGTTAGGGTCAGTCAGGTTTCCACTCTTATTTGTACTTTCAGGAGACTAAATCATCTAAAACTGACTGGAGCCTGACAACCTCAGAGCTCTCAGATGAGATGAGATGCTTATTTTAGTAACCAATCAAAATATTTTTTTTTGTATCAAATCTTTGTGATTTTCTTATTGAATTTTACCTGTTATAAAAAAGAAAAAGAAAATAATACTATTTTGTGGATAAAATGTTTTTTAATTAAAATGAATTTAACCAAAGGCTAGCTCAGAGTAGTTTAGGTATTCTAACAAGAAAAGTGGAAGAAGTATGAATGCTTAAAAATGGACTACAAAACAAACAGAAAAAGCTGCACAAGCATTTTGAAATGTGGACTTAATATGCATGTGCAGCAGCTGGATTGACACAATGGACCCTAACGGCTCCTTCAGGTTCCTTTCATACTGTATCATTCACTCTGCAGTTAGAGCACCAAAGACAACATTTTTGGGAAAAAGCCTATATTTTTGCAAACAGCTGCATTTAGACAATGGCACAAGCCATGTTATCATATGACTGCAACAATAGAAAAGTGCTCTTGTTTAATGGAGGTATTTAGTATCTGGATATAAGGTCGTCTGTGGGTAGCATGGGATGCAAGTTAGAGCACTCTCTGGTGCAGGATTGTAAAACATTTAGATGACAGATTCCATAGCCAGAAATAATGTAGCCTTGCCCTTTATTTCCTCACCTGCCAGTTTCCAAAGATCATTCAACTTTAAAAAATGTTGCTTACATAACTAAGCTCATTTTCTGTTAGAAATAATGAAAGATGTTTTGGATTTATTGATCAATTTTATCTGATTTATGAAAAACAGTGTTGTCCACTCTTTCCTATTACAAGTGATTGTACTGTACTGGGAACACTGAGCTAATGCCCTTGAGGAAGACCATGTGACTGCAATTATTTATGAATTAACATGTCACAGATTTGAAGCTCTGAGACAAACACATTTCCCAGCTGCACATTTGTGACTTCTGAGCTTGTAAATGAAACAGATGAAATAATGACTTGCTGTTCCTCTCTATTCCTCTCATATATTGGCTAGTTTGCTTGTTAGATATTTAAAGACAGGCACAAATTCCCACATAGATATTTATGATTCACAGAGTGTAAATTACACATGCCATTTCTTTATGAGCTATGATAATAAATAATAAATACTGGACTTCTCTACAAGGGATGTTATAATTGTTTTTAATACACAGCTTTCCTTTAGAGATACTGAACTAATTTCTGAAAGTTAAGGTTGCTTAAAGACAGCATAGTAAGTGCTGTCAGGAGTAAAGCCCTGGAAAAAAAAAACCAGTGAACTGCTTTATAAAGCAAAGTTATATGTTCTTGGTCAATGCTTTAACTTAATTTGTGCTCTGTGAGCCAGACAATAATTTGGCTGGTATTATTAGATACATACTTGTTTGGTTTGTCCTGAAAACTTAAAAGTCAAGCTGAAATCAAAGTCATATGTCTTAATCGATAGCACAAACATAAAGGCAAGAAATAGCTGTAGAATACATATGGTTTTGCTGTCAAATATAAACAAGTGTAGCTGATACACATACATACATATATTTGTTAGCTATGTAAATTGAGATGAAAGCCCATTTTCAAGCATGACCTGTGATAAACAAATGCATATAAATAAAGAATAACTCAAGATAACTCTAGAATAACATCAATTAAAACAATTACAACAACTTCTAGTCATCATGAAGTATTGTTTCAGTTCCATCTTAAAAAAGGAAAAGCTCTCAATTGTTCTTAAATCAACTGATAACTGATTCCACATTTGTGGAGCCTTGAAACAAAAGGCTTTTTATCCCTAGTTTGTATTCATTCTAGGGCATGGCAGTTCCACAGCATGAATAGAGTGTAATGTATAAGCTTCTCTAAGGGAAAGCAACAGGTTGAAATAGTGGACACTGGTAGACACAGTACTCTAATTGCTATTTTACATCCATATTTTAAAAGTGAGATTTTACAAGAGAAGCAAAAGTCAAATCTAGAGCTGACGCAATCGGCAAGTGGAAAGTGCAATTCAGATTGATGACATTTTATGTAGCACTTGATAACATGTCAGATATACATGAGTAAGTGCAGAAAAAAACCACCAAAAATATAAGTGAATATAGTATATAAAAAAGGATTTGTAATTCTGATGATCAGTCTGTGGTATTAAGAAGAATATTAAAACTGTCTCTTCATGGTCCCTTGAAGACAGCAGGGTATAGAGGAACTTAAAACTGTTATATACATGTGTGTGTGTGCATATACAATATAATTATTTGTCTCCTTTAAACGTATAGATAAACCATAACATTTATTTTTCTGTCCTTCAAACCCATTTGTTTTCCAGGTATTGATTTCCATGTTTTCCCTAGATAAGTCCCCAAGAGTTTGGAGAACTGCGAGGATTATGACATCAAAAGGGACAAAAAGATTGGAAGACGTTAAATGATAGGAGGGTGGGATATTTGAATCGTACTCTTTAATTTTTTTTCTCATAAGCAATTAGAGGACTTAAATTCTTGACAAACACATGAGAAAAAGACAGTCAGCTCTTTGAGAAAGAGCTCTCAATACTGCCAGTTGCAAAGTTCCCTAGAAAGTCTTCATGAAAAAGGAGGAGGGTATCATGATTTGATACCCTGCTAAAATTAAAAAGAAAAACAAAGATAAAAGTGAGAAAGCTCAGTGGCTGTTGTTTCTTTATAAATCATAATGACACAGCAAGGACACATTAAAAAAGAAGTACATTTTACCCTTCTCCCATCTTTTATAAAGGTCACATTCACGGGATTTCTGTGCTTCCACTGAACCCCCAAAAAAAGAATACTCTGAGAATAGAAAAAAGAAGGGTGGCATGACTAGAAAGGCGAGATGTCTGTGTGAGAAAGACTTTTTGGAAAAGAGCCTGTCGCCCACAAAGTACTGCAGCTTGAAGTACTCATAGCTGTGTCTGAGGCACACCATGGCTCCTGCAGACAGACAGAAGAGGAGGCCAATCTTGTACCCCAAATGGTCAGCACTACTGGTGCCCATCCCTGGGGCCAGCAGGATACCACCTGCTCACCCTTTCACAAGCTTGGGAATGAGTCTTGCCTTGGCCAGGGCATTGTCACAATTTGTTATCACTCAGCATCAGCCACTTCCCTTGTATCAGCTGAGGAACAGCACAAAAATCATACTTTTCCAGAGAGAAAACTGCTGGGATGGTGGAAAAATGTCTATGTATGTGGATTTATGACCCTAGAGACTGCGAACCTGCTGGACCACAGCCTTGCAAATGGAGTAAGAGGACAGTAGGTCACACTGAATACTTTTGTAGAGATAGCTCACTTTCCAAGAACTCTGAGCCCTACCTCCCATGTTGCTGTCTGTGACAATGCCCTTTTATTCTGGTTTCTTACTAAGGATGAGGATTTTGAAATCTAATGCCGTGCCTGTCCAAGAGGTGAGCTATGCTGTTTCTAACTTCTCAGCACCTGCAAAGGCAGAGAATGAGCCTGTCCTGGAAGACACAATTTGGTCAGCCCAGCTGCTTGCAATGGCTAATGCAGTCCCATTTTATCCTCACTGTTACCCACTTACAGAAAAATCTTGCTTCTTCCTTTGTGAATGCAGAAAAGTTTCTACAAGGAAAATCAAAACACCAAGATCCAAAACTTGCACCCAGTGAAAGCAAAGACTGTATCCTGATCCTTACCTTAAATATCAAGGAAATTTTTCTATGAGATCTGTGTATCACTGGCAATCGCTGTCTGATATTTAAGTCTTGCACAAGGATTGACAAATGATGATCAAAATTATATTATATTTTGTTTTACTCCATTCTTTTGGAGTAAACAAATACAAAATATGCATGCATTACATCATGCAGTGAACTAATAATTGCAAAAATAAAAACCATGGTCAGGTTTAGGTTTAGACACATCTTTATGAAAACATATTGCCACAATTAGATTCTGACTAGTGGAAACCTTTGATCAGAACTGAGTCATCTTCAGAATCACTGTGGGGAGTGTAGAAAAAAAAAAGTCTGAGTTTAGAAAGGACAGACAGAAAAGCAGGAGGTTAATATTACAGCCTAATGGGAATAGAGGGTTGTCTGTGAGTGAAATATTGATATTCAGTCTGTAAATTTTGTATATCCATAACACCTAAGCTTTGCAAGGCAGAATAGTGTCTGTTGGAACTTGTGATTAATCTGATTATATTATCCCTTAGTTGGACGGCCCTTGTGTCCTAAAATCCAAAAACCCAAAACAGAAATAAATTAAATGAAAATAAAACTATCATTTGGAGAAAAGTCACACAGTAAGGCAAAACTGGCAAAATATGGGTAAACTTTTGAGCTTAGCACACATAACCACAGTGATGTACCTTTAAACTTTGCACCTTCGTGAAGATCAGCTTTTCTGAAATCAGGAGTCAAAGAAATGGTCCAGCTCAGTTGCAGCACACCACCCTATGGTTGCCAGTGACATAAATTTATTTTTCTGTAACATAACAGCTGTGTTATAACTCACTGGAAATTAGGACAGCTCTGCAGAAAACTTGAGCTGCTGCTGTGGTATTATAGCTTTATAACACGGCCAGTAAATAACTTATCTCCAGCGGGTCTTAGAAAGGCGGCCGTAACTGTCTCTGGGTTTGCTATTTAGTTCCTTTATTGTTCACACTGTTCCTTCCCTGGCTCTACCCTAATACTGCTGATTGAAACCAAATGACCCTAATATTCTTTTTTTGAGTAACTCTAGTAAGTTACAGCCCTTAATTAAACATGGTGAAGATTCACAATAGAAGGCAAAAAAGTGAGGATTCTCTGAAGTCTAAATTGTTTCTTTCTATTCACAGAATAAGAAATAAGATTTTTTTTTTTGTTCCTGAAAAACTCTGTATCTGTTTTTTTTAAACAATCTTCTTCTGACACAACAATCACTTTACATTAAATAACCCAGAACTCACAACAAGGTAAATCTTATTTTCAGTAACAGCTCTCTAACAGTGAAATTTCAGCCAAATTCTTTAGTTAAGATATTCTAAAGACAAATAATATGTCTTTTTTAAGATTCACAGCAGGAAAGGTAATGTTTGGAACCAAATGAAATTTTAGGAAAGTGCACCTGGGCACCTCTAGCCATGAAACTAAGCCAAGAAGAATCATCTGTGAGGGTGATTCAAAAGAAGGTTAAGCACCTTTCTCAGAGGAAATCACGATTTTCTGTATAAAGTGCCTAGTTTCTGTGAAAGGAGACTGAGAGACGTCTACTTCCAGAAGACAAAAATACATTAGTGACTAAACAGAAGTCAGAGAAAATTAGACCTAGAAACCCAAGCAGAGTGATAGCTAGAAACAGCTGTGAGAGAACGTCTGAAACCCCACAGTTAATCTGAAAGTGGATAATAGAGGTGTATTACTGGAAGATGTGGGAGGCAAGAGATGACTACAGGGTCTTGATGCCTTTGAGCAACATGGGGTTTAGACAGAAAGAATCAGCCTGATGGAAGACAGCTGAGGTGGAAATAGGGTCCAAGCTGTTCACTTGGTGTTTGCTGAGTAGTCCCAGTAAGGCTGAGTGATCCGCAGCATAGAACAGGGTCCCGAGGGTTTTAAGAGTTCTCCAAATTCATGGATCCTCCAGTTCTCTGCCTAATTTTAAGTACTTGAAAGGCAAGTGAAGGTTAGGAGAATAAGAAGAGAAACAAAATTCCAAAGAGTAAATTCCATTACTAGATAGGCTGACCTGCTTCCAAGGGAAACAAATATCTCTGTTGTTTGCAGATGAAGTTGGGAGAAACTAAGCATCAGCACACCTCTCATATGCATGGAAGATGCATCCTGGACTTTGTAAAGAAGACAAACTTTACTGAGACTGTAAGTTTCTAAGAAGAAAAAATTCATGATTCTAAATCTTAGAAGGAGATGTTTCTGCAACTACTTTATGGAATGAGAGTGATGACACCTTGGTGAACCTAGGGAAAGATACTTGATGGAAAGGCAATGAATTAGCAAGACAAGAAGAGCAAAAGAGCCATGGTCCATGATTCTATCAGAGTAGAAATCAATCAGTCAGGGAGATAAGGAAGACTAGGATTTGGGGACTCTGGGTAGTATCTCATCTTGCTATGATACTGCAATCAAATCATGAGGACAGAGGGGCAGGAAAAGAATTTGACAAACCAAAACCAAAGAAGCCTGGTAAAGGGACTAACTCCTTTTGTTTATCCACTTTCAGGTTGAGGAATTTTGTTTGGTTTTGGTCTGTTCGTTTGTTTATTATTCTTTGGTTTTTGTTGTGGTTTTTAGTTTTGGGGGGGGGGTGGGGCTTTTTTTTCCTTTTTTTATCTGTTATCTTTTATTTTTCTGTTGCTGGCTTGCTTCCATTCACATCATAGTGCATACAGAAAGACCAAGCTTAAATAGATTATTTGACTGATATTTTTCAATTTCTCCGCCAACTAACTTGCTATGAAAGATAATGGCCTGCTTGAAAAACTGCTTTTTCAGGCCTCCGACAGGAGCTCCTGTGAAATTGAGAGAGGTCAAAAGAAGTCAGCTGCCATTTTCACTCCCATTTTTTATGGAAATGGGCAACAGATTGGTGAAGACATTGCAAAGGCTCTAAGGCAATCACTCTTTCAATTTGTCCAATATTAGTTTCAATAAGAACTGAGAAGAGAAACAATTGCCAGCAGCCTCTACTTGATTTGTTAAGACTCACTCTTGTCCACTTCAAATCACCTTTGACATTTACGAGCTCAACTTTGCAAACATCATTTGAGTATTATTATTTTATCTGATTCCTCTATTATGCCAGTGGCTAGGATACCATCATGCATAGGTATCAAGAGCACCACTGCTTCTTATGTCTCCACTTGTGCAAAACAAGGAAGCTTTTGCTGTTGTATGTGCACTAAACACCTCTAGTGTTACAAATGCATGGTATAGGAGTTTGTTAAAATTTACATGTATTTATCTGAAGTCAGTTTAGAAAAAAGGGAGATGTAATTTGGCAGACACTCACGCTAACTAGCATACTGATAGCAAACTAGTTTTTCCCTTCACCTACATTCTCTTATGCAGAAAATGTTTTTTTAGAACCCATTGGGCCTACAAAGAAAGTAAATGCTAATTGAGATAATAGCATTAAAATAAATATAGGTTTGTAATCTTTGCACCATGCCACAGGTTGCATACCCACAGTTCTGCAGAGGCACAGGAACAAGAAGTAGGATAAAACCATGCCAAACAAGATAACAATGATATTGACAAATATTCCTAGGACACAAATGCTGAGTGTGATTGTCCAGTATGAGCAGAGTGCATACAATTTAGGTGTTGGAAGAAAACATCTATCAGGGTTAGAGAGTTTGAGGTAGTGTCCTTAAAGGAGAAAAAAATATTATCACTCTGGGAAGGGGCGTGTTCAGTAACTTGTGCAGATTGTTACAGAAAAGATGCCCCTTTGCCGGAAGACAAAATTGTACAGCAAGTGCATTCTGCCTATGGTCTCCTGTAAGGCTGAAATTATGGGACTGTAAAAGAAAAGGGAGATTAAATGATACAAAAGTAGAATAGGGAATGCTGTGGGCCACTTTTAAGAGACCAGAATGTGAGTTTGAAAACATACACTATATATGCAAGAAATTGTGTGTCAGGATACAGAGAAAACCAGGATGGCTTTTGCCATGTGGGACCCCAGACAGGCTCTGGCTTATGCAGTCCAAATAAAATTTAAAAAGAAGAAATAAATGCAAGGAAAGAAAGTTATTATTTGCCTGAGAGTTTGTACATATCTGTGGGAGAATAATTTTTTTGGGAATGTTCCCAGGTGAGGGAAAACTTGCTGATCACGGAGTTAAGCTGGACTGAGCAAAATTTCTGTTTGTAGCTCCTTTTTAAAATCTTGTTTGCCTCAAAAGTACCTAGTAACAATAACCTTCAGGCATTCTGGGAACACACTCTTGGAATCACTTTAACATAGGTTCCTACTTGTGTGTTTGAAGAAATATTTAAAAAGTTCATTAAAATACTGCAATGTAAAGAGTAAACGAATATGAAATTTGTAGAGCTAATAGTAAAAAAAGGAGTGAAATCTTTCCCCCTCCTTTTTGACTTGGGAACCGACTAACACATGTTCTAGAGAGAAAACCATCAAATATCCTCTATATGGAAGCCATCTCTCATTGGTTGCAAGTAAGCTACAAAATTTCTATTGACTGCACTGTGGAAGGATCAATGCCACTGACACCTTGATATTTGCTCCCACTTTCCATTTACTTTTCACTTGTGACTTTAAAGTATAAGTGACAATGAAGCATTGTCTCTATGGTATATAAATGGGAGCTTATTTCCTGCATTTACTCTGGTTTTCCTAAGGGAAAGGGGATTTACAGTTAATAACAAATCCCGTTCCACATTTGGATTATTCCTGTGTACAGTAAAAACTCCTTGAATTTCAAATAATGCCAATTTCCATCTCAGCTGGAGCGGCGGTGGGGACCCTGGTGTGTGCTTTTTATCTCAGAACTGTAAATGCTGTGGTAGAGGACTTGGCCACAAATAATCCCACGTGTCACCAGGGCTCATGATAAGCAAATGCTCACGGAGAGGCCCTTGCTCCCTAATCTTCACAGGCCTGTCACCCAGCACCAGGACAGTCTCCACAGCAGGTGAGTCACAAGGATCAGTTCAAGGCATAGCAGCTCCTGCTGTCCTGCTCTTTGCTCCCTGGGCTCTTCTGTGCACAAGTACAACGGAAATGTTCATCATCCTTGATTGCTATCAGTAGTGGATGGGCATATAGAAAATGATCTAACTGATTACCAACTCTGCCTTTAACACTGTTTTATCAGTTGGCAGTAACTTGCAGAAGGAGCCCAGCAGACAGTATTAAATCTACACCCCAATGTTACGTAACTAAAATCTTCATAGAAAGGGAGAGACAAATAAATAGAAACACAGCTTTCATTTTTTTTAGGAATACGTTTCTTACAAAAGCTTTTTGTTTTTTTATATAGGAAAATGAACCAGAACTGGATCAAACAAAGGTTGTTAAAACTATGAAAAGCTCAGCAGCAGAGGTATTGTTTGGTTTATCTGCTTCTATATTCCCTCATTTAATTGTTTTGCCAGGTTTCTTTCTGGGACATCCATTATTACACTATACTAATATACATTTAATCCTAGTACCACTAATTATATTTTCCTTTTAACCAGCATCTTACTCTCTGCCAACAGAATTAAACTTAATGAAATATATCAATATTGAAGACAGAAATGATCGCAGTTCCTTTGCCTACAAAATAATTATAACCACCAAAGATCACTCATGTAACATTCCAGTGGTAATGTCTAGAGAAAGGGAACAACACAGTAGTGATATTCAAACAAGAACCCAGCACCCCCTCAACCCTGGAACCACTAATAACTTCAGCTGGAACAATTGACAGAGGCGAAATGAATCATTCCCTTTGACAAGAACAAAACCATATTAAAATGTAATAGTTTATTAAACAACTGACTTCAGAAGTTAAATTACTAAATTGTATCTCCATGGGTTTTAAGAAGCACTGTCTGATCACAATAATGGATTGCCTACAAACTTTTATCTTAGCCATCGCCTCCAGAGTTGATGTATTTAATTATTTAAACATTGTATTAATGAAACATGTTATACTGGTAAGAAAACTACTTTTATCACAGCACATGAAAGAAAAAAAAAGTGTTTTACACTGCAAAACTGCATTTGCACCCCATTGCAAATAGCAAAAAGCATCCTCTCCTTGATCCTCTCTTTCCAGCTTCTACACAGAACTAATTTAATGGCTGCCATTGTTCTTGATTCTGACTTGATTAAAAAAGAAAGAAACCATTTAAAACATTTTGATGCACCTGTTGTGCTGCATTATGACCCACTGTGATTTCAATTTATGTCACATGAGAACATGCCACTAAAGCACCAGATTGCACCATGTGCAAAAACCTTAGCAGTGCTGGAAATTGATGTCACAGCACATTTTACAATGCATATCTGTTCGCATAATGCACCGAACACATAAATTACGATTAAAAAGAAAAGGAAAAAGAAATTAGTCATGGCACAAATGAGGTTAGACAGAACCATTCTGATTTGTACATTTGTCCTTTTGAAGCTGTACACCTCTGCTGCAGAACGAAGACCTCTCTCATCTGAGCTGTTGAAAACCTAGTAGCAATAGCAGATTACCAACTCTTTTTGGTGGATCTGCCACAAGAGGGAAGTAAGAGAGAAGTGGGTTCCAGGTGTTTGCTGACATCAGAGTGATACTGTAAACTAATAAAACTTGGAAAAAATCCATGTTTTGAATCTGGTAGGACCTAAAGATGGATGCTTCTGCTTATCTCTGCTTAGTGTTGAAGCCTCTCCCTCAGGTTCTTTTCTGGTCCTATCTTCTCCAGCTGCCATCCTGTCTTTCTCCTTGACTAACTATCCCAAGAGGGATAAAAGTATTTGGCAAAGTGCTCTGGAGCACGTGAAAGACCAAAACTTAGGTACTTAAATGGAAAATGCAGAAATGAACAAAATATTAATCATATGAGCTTACAGTTAAGCACCTTTGAGAGCCCTTGAGAAGAGAGACTTGGCTTGGAAATCTGCACTATGAACACACTCATTGAATAATCATGTTTTGTGGAAGAAGAATTCAAATGCATTGCAGAATCCTGTACAGAAGAATCCAGCAAATCTTTTTCTTTTCACAAGGTGCAAGAAGAGATATACCTTCACAAAGCACATTTTTAAAACCTGCAACCTCTTCACTGGAAAATAGCAACAATAATATTTCTCTTCCTTACACTTGTATTGCAAATGTTAATAATTACAAAATCCTGCAAAAGCTGTTTGAAGAGCATTTAAAAGGCTAAAAATGTTAAAAAGTATTTCCTTTACTGCCTAAACAGTGTCTTAAAAATCTAACTGCCATTAGGTAGCAACCCTTTACAGCCAGAAGAGTGGATGCTTTGTGAATTAAACCAAATAAAAGACCTTTTTCTCACAATTTGACTTTAGCAAACCGGTGACATTTCCAGTGATGTACTGTCTACTTTTGACTACTGTCCTTAAAAACAGATGTGAACCATTTGGAGACCAGATGTCAGAAGAGAATGAGAATGACCAGAAAGCAACACCTCTGAATGTAGAGTGAGAGTATTGTAGTTATTCTATCTAAAAGTGAAGAAGAATGAGAAAGAAATGATAGCAGCTGAGAGATATGTAAGAGAAAGTGAATAATCTGTATGACAAGCCCAATGTGGATAGGACAAGAAATAATAGCTTTGAGTCATAGCAAGAGGGATTTGGGTTAAACATTAGGAAAAAAAAATGTAAGGAAATTTAAGCACTAGGGAAGAAAACTCACCTCACCTGAGGAGACTATGGAATCTCCACCGCTGGGAGATTTCAAGGACAACTCATGCAGATATCTTTTGGGCACATCCAAGGTCCTGCTATTTACATGGACTAACTGATGAAGAGAGTCCTGTTTCCTAAGTTGTGCTGTATAATATTTACAGATAGTGAGAAATGGTTTGTTTGTGTAAGAGCTACAGACCAGCCACTAATGAAAAGCCATTAATGAAAAGCAAGTCTAATGGACCTTCCAAAAATATGCACCCTCGTTTCAGTGTGGGGAGGTGATGTCCTATTGCTGAGGAAATCCTGCTTTACTGACAGGAAAAGGACCAGGAAATTAATTCTCCCTGGAAATTTCCTTCAGTGAAGTAGCCAAACTCACCGGATGACTTTCCCAGGACTGTTCTCCTTCTACTTACAAGCATCTTCTAGGAAGGAGCTCTGTGCAGATTGAATAGATGGGATGCTGGTGAATTTGTGCTTCAGGAGGACAGGAAGGAACCTGAAATCTCAGAGGAGGGGTTCTGTGCCAGACCAGTTATTGAGAGTTTGCACTGAGGTCTTCTCTGTGGCTTAAAGACAAACACTGATTTAAATTCTTCTGGAGACTGGAGCAGAGATTACGGGGATGTAAAATGGCCAAGAGAAAGGAATTTTGCAGGGAAAGCATGCCTTATGGGAGTCTTGTACTCAGTCAAGACTTCCACTTATCTTTAATGCCCTGCACCTGCCACATGGCATGGCTCATGTGTTATAGTTTCTCTCTTTCTATGAATAAGCCTGGGCTAGAGGAAGAGCTTCGAGCAAGATTTACCTATTCCTCATAGGAAAATTGTGGTTTGCCTGGAAGATCAAAGAAGTCAGGCTACCATGGCTGTGAGGATATGTGGTGCATGTCTGGTGTGGCAAGTTTGTCTAGGATCACTGGGTCTTTAGATCATGGTGCTATACAGGTAGCCTGTGCATAGCAAGTGGCTGTTTTTCCAGGATTTCTGCATGGTAGCTCATTGTATTGTGAATGCCTCAAAATACTGAGCAAATTATTAGTGTCCATAAGTTTTGCTTAGAAAAGGAAAACATATCAGTCATTTTGCCAGGCTATGGATTCAAATTTTTTAAATGCATAATGGCTTTTCACAAAATGCGACTATCTAAGGCAGCTTTGGGCACTGTGGAGAGAAAACCTAGGTAAAAAAAGTAGGTTAGGATCAGTGAAAACCAACAAGTATAAATATATTTAGAGCTGAGATACTGGTGAGGACCAGAAGAAGATTAGGAGAGAATGAGCTTTTTGATGAAAGCAGTGTGAGGGATATTCTGTTGTCTCAGCAGAAGGTAGAATACAACCAGAGAGTCAGGAGAAACTGTGAAGATATTGGAGGAAATCTGCATCTCTTCTCAAGGAAATTAGGTAAGACTGTCCTATTCTAGGGTTGCAAACAAAATTGACAGACTTTCCATAATCTTGAGGCAGGAAGGTGCATTTATTACAATACTAATTTCAGGAACCACTCCGTGATCAGAGCATCTTGGTTTCTAATGTGCTTCTGGAAACTCTGAGAGCAAACTGACATGAGATCCACTCTATCCACATGAAGTAACGAATATTGGTTTCATGAGCCCTATGCTGTAACCACACCTGTGTTTCTTGTGCTTCTTAGCAGAAGCACACAAGGACTTGTCTCTTTTCTCTTGCTTCTTTAATTGCACCCTTAGATAACCTGAAGCAAAGATGAGAAGGATCCACAGACAGAAGCAGAAGGGCGAGGAGAAGATCTCTCTTTTGGTCAGAAAATGCACAAGTGAGAAGTAGTGAACTTCAGGGAGGTGTTTGTGAATCTCTGATTCAAGTGGATTCCCAAATACTCATATTCCCATAGACCGGCAGCTTTTGAGGACTGGCCAAAACAAGTGAAGTATAACTTTTGATGCAAACCTGGTAGAAAGATTGCACAAAATTCTGTCCTGTTAATCATATGAGAAGATGGAGCAAGAAGTTTCCCTTCACTAGATTTCTTTCATTTTAACACACATAATCAATCCCAAGGCTTTTTGTCTCCTTTGTTTTGGGACCCTTCTCATGACTGTTTCTCTCATTTCCTCCTATTCTCCTAGTTCACTTCCTCCTTCACTGAAGCAAAAACCAGTCCATTTTAAACAACTTACAACCCCTGCTTTTCCCACTAGAAAACTGCACACTGCATTCATTATGGGCTGTGGTTGCATATTTAGGGGCAGAGTTTACTTGAATGCTTTTTAACATAATGGGTAGGGAAGGCGATGTTTTGGAAGATTAGGATCCTGTCTGTCAGCGTACCACGATATTGCTGCTTGAGTCGTGACTGCAAGAGAACTAGGAGTCACCCAGCAATGAGGATCTGAGGCCAGAATATTGACAGTTGCCTCTAGAGCATTTTTCTCTTTGTGTTCCAGGGAGTAAATAGCACTTTGGGTATCCGCTGACGGCCAGTCCTTCATTCGGGAGAGCGGAGGTGTGATATTACACTTCTGCTTTATCCAACTTGTCCTCCAAGTGGTAAATATGTGTGTGGGGGTATGCACATATGTAAAGAAAACTTAAAATAATATATGAAGGAATTACAAAATCCAAGATGTCATAATCTTTCTTACTAAAGAAAAAAGGAAAAAAAATAAAACCAAAAAACTCCTCCTACATATGAGCAGATAAACAGTACTGTACTTCAAAATACTCCTGGGATAAAGAAAAGCCTGCTGGTCTTAAGTACGCTAAGAAACTTACACTGCCATGGAACAGTGAATTTGAGAACTTCAACCAGATCAGCTACTCCTAATATTCTCCAGTTTTGCCAACATCTTATGATACAAGAAAACACCTGTAAATCATGATGTAAGAACGTACCTTGGGATGTACTCCATTCCAAAAACTTTCCATAGCCAATATATCAAACGAATAGCATACAACATGTCTGAGTGTTAGGAAATGAAGTGTAATTTTCCCTCTGCTCTTAAAAGTGGGGAAGTATTCATTCTCCTCCTGCCATACCTTTGTCTTGTCCCCTTCAGATCTCCTGTGTCTCAGAGGTTTCTACAACTCTCTCTGACTTCAGTTATCTTTAATTAACCAATTCCAGCAACATTTTTTAATCCAAGCCCAAAAGAGATCAGCCACATTAGAGTGGTGTTAAAGTCAGTGAAATTAGATGGACTTTATGGTTTAAAACACAGGTGTGGTTTGTGCTAAAAAGCAAAATTTATGTCCAGGAAAACCATAAAATCCTTTTTTTTCGTTGTAGTTGATCTACATTTACTGCCTGGGCTTATATTTTTCCTCATTGAAATTGTTTGACAGGGGCAGCTAAAGAATATTGTATTCCTGCTGTAAAAGGAGGATTTGACAATGTATAGTATTTAGCAGCATTAGGGTGATGTAGGGATATTGCACTGGGAAACACTATTTCTTACTGAGACTTACTGCTGCCTTTGAAACTGGAAGGTAAATTGATGCATTGATCTCACAGCATTCCATTATCAGATACAGATACATCTTAAAATATCACCATAATATCATTCTTCCTATACTTCCTAAGGAGCCTTGTCCCCTGAATTGTCTATAAACTGCCCTCGTAACCCTTTAATATAAATATTCTCCCCAAATTCTCAAAGGTATTATGTAGAGAAAAGTACTTATTAAAATAACATGGCAGGCCTGAACTGAGAAAACCAAGAAATTCACAGCTGAGATTGAAACTCCATCTTTGAGACACCCCGTTGTGCTTTGTTGCATTTTAATAAGTGTTCATATGACCCTCTGCCAGTTAATTATGGGGATCTTTAGAATTTTGTTCTGGCCCCCTTGCTCTTCACTACTGATGTGCTTCTCTCACTTCTATTTTTAGGGATCTTAAGGTGAGTTATCATTGCTAACCTGTGAACACCCAGATCTATTTTGTCATTTTAGCTGATCCTACTAAAACAGCTTTTAGTCTTTTTGTCTTACCTCCCTAAAGTGCAAATTTGGACCTTAACTGAATGTCTTAATTTAAAAAAAAAAAAAAAAAGAGAGAGAGAGAGAGAGGAGAAACACAAAAAAATCAGATCCCTTCTCTCCGAACAAGCCCATTAAAAATAGCTCCAATGTTTCAGTTCTGTTAGATGATAACCTGTTTGTAATTTACTGTATGGCCAAAAGAATTGAGATGGTGTTAGATCCTGTTTAGCCATATCCTATAGAGGAGTTGTTGGGTTATATTTTTTGTTTTGCTTTGTTGTGATGGTTTATTTAGGATTTCCCATTTGAAAAAAAAAAAAATAAAGGAGAGATTGTAAGAATACTGTAAATATTCTTATGGCTTTTCCTTTCTTGTTCCCATTTCAAGATGCAAAAATCACCTTTTATTACCTATACAGAAGTAAGAATGCTATACATACCTGGCAAATTTTTATTCAGGGAAGACACAAGTAAAAAAACCCAACCAATCAACCAACCAACCAACCAACCAACCAACCAACCAACCAACCAACCAACCAACCAACCAATCAACCAACCAACCAACGAAACATATGGAAGAAAATGTTTCTTAGTACCTCCTGTAGCTGCCCTCTGCATCGAAATTTTGTGAGTTACTTCTGAAAGAAACATATACTGGAAAAGTAATTAATTTCCTCTGAAATGTAGTCTGTCACCCATGAGGAAATATTGCTCTGCTTGATAAAGTAAAGGAACCTCAGGAGGGAACAGAAGTAAAACTAGACGTCATTAATGAACAACCAAAATTCCGATTATTTGGAGGTTCCTAGATAAAATGAGGACAGAGACAGTCCTTTGAAACACTGTAGACAAACATCGATATTGTTATACAAGTTTGAAACAATCATCTGAATCTTCTGAGATTTGTCCATCGCTAGAAAAACTTAATGAGTACTCTTTTAGTAGTGGAATTTTCCCATTGAATGCAAATAATCTCTAAAGTTTATTTTCAGAATGTTTCATGCTTGTTTTTGTCAGACAGCTGGTAGATGGAAAGGGTTTCAAAAATAAAGAAAATTATATACAATGAATTACCAATTGCAGTAGACACTAGGAGATTAAATGTATTTTTATTGTGAGGACATAATGATGCTATAACCTAACCTTCTCCACCCCCATCGGGTAAAGAACACTTAATGAAGGAGAAGATGCTTCTAATAATCTGTAATCCATTTCTGGTCTATGTAACATCCATTAGACATTCACTAGTAATTTCTTCCATCTAACCCTTATTTTGGAGACAAAAATATTCTCTCTACCATTAATAAGAAAAGACTGATAAATAGTTGACTAATACACATTTTCTATTTTATTTTTAATTTAGTTAGTAACATTTTGACACATTTATATTCCCAGTTACATGGGAGGCCATTATGCATTTTTGTTCAGAAAATCTTTTAAGATGTGCGTTGCCAGGACTTCTGTTCTTGGAATATCTGTTAAAATGTACTTAGAAGCAGTTTACCTGAGCGTAACTTTTTCCTGAGAAGGTCATTCCAGTAGTGGAAATCCCAGTGGCGTGTATAGGTTACAAAAAAAATGATTTTCTGGTCCATTTTTTCCTACAGTTTCCAAACTTCCTTCTCTCCCCACTCAGAAAATATTAAATTTCTCAGTAGCTGCTGGGATAAGCTTTCATTCTGCCTCTACTCCTAGACAAAGTTAATGCCAGCTTGTTGTCTCTGTTTTTTTAGTTTTGGTCCAAAGCTTAGTTTTAGTTTACACTCAGACATTTGATAAGCTACTAATATTGTTTTATTAAATTTTTATTTAAAACAAAAATTATAGGAAGAATACCTTCTTATAGTATAGAATATATCCTTAAAGCTAAGAAAGCCCCTGCTTTGCTTTTTTGTGAGCAAGAAATGCAACTTTTGTAAGGCTGAAACGTTATCAAATGAAGGGCTAAGCAATGGCATTAATTTTTTTAACATTCTGTTACTTCAGTGAACTTCATCAGTAAGCCTATGATTAACTTTACTCTTTTAAAAAAAAATAAAAATCTAACTTTGAGTTTTGCTTTTATTATATCTAAGGAGATTGGGTAAAATACCCTAGAGTAAAGCAATTCTGCTCCTTAACCCTGTAGGACTGTGAACACAATGGGTTCCTATGCTCATACTTGCTGACAGGATATTACTTCTTTCCTTTGATATATAATTTTATAATATCTGCTGCTAGTCAATTGCCCTTTGATATGCAATTTTATAGTATCTTTTTCCAGTTTTTTAGACTTTTTTATTGGTGTTGGTCAAATCAGGTGTATAAAGCAAGAACATCAGTACGAGGAGTTTGAGTTCAATGAGAATAAGCTGCCTATTAATTCTGCTGGCAGGTTCCAAGTCCAGTGCTATCACAGAGTTCTGCCACCTTTTTCTCCAAGTTTGTTAGTTAGTTTTGGCTTGGCCAAAGGGCTGCTACTAAAACTTTAGGCCCTGATCTTGCAGTCAGATTTTCATGTGTGGGATCATATTGACCTCAGCAAGTTTTTAAGCAGATGCTAAAATCGGACAGCCATGAATTTTTGCCAGGAGAATTTCCTGAGACAATCAGGAGTTTCTGAGAAATTCAGATAGGCTGGAGATCAGCAAATGCACTGGTCATGCAGGATTTTGTCATAGAAACAATACTTGCCCATGTGACATTGATGGGGCCCAGGAACTTTGGTGATAGTGTCCTCCACCCCTCTCTCTCTCAATCTCTGGATTTGTACAAAGATATTTACACATGTATACTTATATATATGTATGTATATATACAAATATATATATATATGTAGCATAATAGAGCCAATTTGCATACATATATATGTATTATAACAAGTAAGCACCGGTGTCCTGAGTGTGTTTGTCAAATTTCCTATTTGTTATATATTCTCTTTTTGAGATGGTCTGTTTTCTCCAAAGGACTCTGGTCATGCATATGACTTAGTCATGTCACCTCATTCAGGTAAAGCAAAAAAAGTGAGAGAAAAATGAAAGAACTTAGAATTCCAAAGTCCTTTGCATTAAAAAAAGTATGCATAAAAGTAAATCTATTACATGCCCAAGTACTTGGTTTTAGGTTTGGTTTGGTTTATTGGTTTTGGTTTGTTGGTTTTTTTTGTTTTGTTTTGTGTTTTTTTTTTTTTTTTTGGTTTTTTTTTGGTTTTTTTTTTTTTTTGGTTCTCTTTTTCCAGTTATAGTGAGTTATAGTTCGGTTATACAAGAAAGAGCTCCAAGGAGTCCACTGACAGCAACCTTATATGTCTATCAAAGAAAAAAGTCTTTGTTTCTGGACTTTGGGCTGATATTTTTACAGTTTTCTTTCTGTGGAAGTGATAAATGCAAAACTAGCTTCCAAAACCCACTCACCTCTTTTACTTAACCAGAATATGACTGCAAGATATAGCTCTAATAAACCAACCTAAAAAAGGAACTCTGATTTCCAAAGTATACCAGAATAAAGTTTGCATTAATTCCTGGTTAAATACAACAGTTAGATAATTAATAAAAAAGCTATCCAGAACAGTAAGGACATTCTGGAGTTAAGAATATTTTACTTTACCATAATGAATATCACCCATTTAAAAAGTAGTACATCCTCACAAATAAAGACATAATACTTCCATTAATTTCCTTGAGTATTTAACATTAAAATGTCATATGTTTGCCACTCATGCACATGTAACCATTTATTTAATCTAATTTTAATTTCAATTCAGCTATACTCTGTGGAAAAAAAATCTTACCAGGACTGTGAGTTCTGACAGTAAATAAACTGGGATATTCTGTAATAAAATACTGATTTTAGCTTCTCTTAAAACTTGCATTTATTTGTTAAAATGAAATTATGGTAAATATAAAGTTGGAACTAATTTTTGTAAATTCTGATTAAAATGCAGAAGTGGTAACTTGGAAAACTTCCCAATCATACCTGAGGGGTGAAGCAGGAGGACTAGAGATACTGAGTGAAACCCCACAGAACTGATCATTTTCCCCACTGTATCCTTTTAAAAACTGTATCTCCTGTTTCTCGTAAATTTAGCTGCTTTGTAGCTTCTCTACAGCCTCAAATTTTTTAAAGAAAATGTGACATCACTACAGATAGTTCTTTAAGTTTTTCCTAAACTCCATTTGACTTTATAAATATCTCTGAATAACAAAACATGCTGGGCTGGATCCTGTCAGGTACAGGAAATCCTGTTGTGGTGTAGCAAGGTGAATGTCTGTAGCTGAAACTCAAATTTGGCACACCCTCCCTTACTTGGAGGCCAATGAGTCATCTCATTTTTACCTCTTTTCCCTCAAACTTTGGTTGGATCTGCTTTCATTCCCCAACTCACATATGCATTTATTTATTTTATTTATTTATTGATTTTTAATTTTTTAAATTAACCAAGCTAGGAAGAAAGAGAATTCTCAAGTCACAAAACTCTGTCACGCGAGGATATGTGTGGTTTTGCCAAGAGTCTGCATCCGTGGTCATTTTGGAGATTCAGAAACTGATGAAAGTAGTGGAGTTGAAGTAACATAAAAAAGCTGGGAACAAAACTTGCTAAGCTGTGCAGAGAGTGTTGTAATTGATCATCTACATTCCATAAGACTTTGCTGAATAACTTGCTGTTACTAATATCACCCAGCACAAAGTCATGTTGCACTCAAAAATCATAATTATCACCATGAAGATATAAATTTGCATATGATGTTGGTGCTCTATAAAACATCCTAGTTTTTAATTTTTTTTTTTTTTTTTGTTAAGAATTGAATTTTTTCTTTGGAGTAATATTTCCAGTCTAACTTAGTAAGAAAGCAGGACATTACCCATATTAAAATAAACTGTAAGCAAAACTAAAACCTGCCCTTAGTTTGAGGTAAATTTTATGCTAATTTTATTTCACATTAAAAACTTTTTCCTCCCCCCCAAAAAAAGTTATCACAGATTGGGGATAGCACAGCTTTATCAGAGAAATACACTTTTGAGGAGTAAGTTTGTATCATAAGGAGTCTTTCAGAGGTCCTGGTGCCCTGTCTAAAAGATGGTCCAGAGGCTAAAACAGAGGTCATCCCCCAATGCCAGCACCACTTCTGCATGATGGAGTAGCAGCAGCAGCAAGGAAAGTGCTGTGCATTCTCTCTTGTAATGCAAACTGGCTGTAAGATAAATACTAATATTTAGATAAAGAAATATTTACTGATATTCCCCATTCCAAATGCTGCAGCTGTAACAGCAAGGCATGTGAGGATGGCAAAGCAGCCAGACCCCTTCCTTAGAGTGTTTCATTTTTTTTTTCCTACTAATTGTAATGCTTTTCTGCCTAAACATCTCTAAAGGACTATGAGAACTGAAGTCCTTCAAAGCTGTTAAATGTTACCTCAGATTCACAATAAAATTCTGCATTACAGATTTCCCAGTAAAATCTCTGAAGCATTGCAAGCGGTACTTACATAATTTTCTATTAAGTCAGTATTTGTGTATTCAACACCTAGAAAATAAGGAAAGTGAATGTGGATAGGGAAGGGAAAAAACAAAGGCGAAGGGGGAAGGGGGCGGGAGGGAAGGGGTGGGGGGGGAATAGACAAACCCTACCCTGAAACAGCCATGCAGCTATTAAACATATGCCAAAGTAAACAATAGTGTGAGGGTCTGCCATAGCTTTGCCCTGCAGGTAGACGGCAGGCGGCACAGAAGGAAAGCAAATGGTAAGGAAAAGAGAAAGACGGTACAGGATGTGGATGAGATGCCGAGCCCTGAGAGCATGAACGGCCTGATTGTGATCCTCAAGTCACACCATCAGCCATGCAAAACAGGACATACCTTTCTGGCTTGCTGGTTCTGTCGGCTGAAACAAAGCAGTCCCATTCTCAGCGGGAGGCCAAATCAAAATGAAATTTTATTTAGTCTGCACTGTCCCCAGATTGGGTTTCAGAATGACTGCTTTAGGAGATAGCATGGATGTGGCTGATGCATGCTTTGCATATGAAACTGCAATAGAGGAGGAAAAAAAAAAATCTACATAATCAAAAAAATCTGTGCCGTGTGGATTGCAAAAACCCCTGGACGTCAGTGAAGCAGCTACAAAGGATGTTTTAAAAAATGACCTTCCTGAAAAAAAAAAAAAAAAAGCAGATTTGTGCTTTGCAATACTATTTTCAATAAATACCTAATAGATCACTTTGAATGTAATTATTCAGAAGCTGCCCTGAGAGACTGAAATATCAAATAATTTTTCCTTTTTTTTTTTTTTTTTTTTTTTTTTTTTTAATCGTGGAACAGAATTACAGTTTGGAAACAAATGCAGAGAAAATGTATATCTCGAGAGGATTTCTGTGTCTTGCAGTGGCTAGGAGTGATTGCACCTCAAAATCCTCCTCAATTTAATTTTCAAGTCCCTGATTTCCTAGAGTACCTAAAGAAAGGCCTACAGTAAAGAACATCTGCTTTTTGTACCACTGATCTAATGCATTCCACCTTGCACTTTTAAAAAAGGACCCATTCTTTGATTAGACACACTTAATTTTACAGACTATTAATAAATAAAAAAGATCATCAACTGATCACACAGTATTTTCATTAGAAGTTAGAAATAACTTACAAAGGCAAGGAATAGTCTGCAGAAAATGCAGGGCATACACCGTGTAATGCCTTTGTTGTCAGTTATGCTGCAAATGAGATTTTCAAATAGGATTTGCAGAGGCAGGGCAGTGATCAGCACAGTGCAACATCCAGGAGAGGGAAGTTGAGCACAGTATTCTGTGAAACAAGGGGGCAGAAGGGAGCCTGTTTGTAGATACATATTATTATCCATAGAAAACACTTATCACTGCTTGATTTTGCTCCACCAGCTACTTGGAAGTAGGTGATACCAATAATTTTGTAAGTGCACATCTGTGTGGGAATGCATGTTTGTATTTGTCTGTGTGCAGGGCATGTAAGCCTGTAGTCTGTGCACATGTACATGCTTGATGCTTACACTGTAAAGGAGAAGCAAAAGACAGCACAAACAATACATGTTTTCAATTGACAGATATTTCTCTGCTGGGACAAGCAGTGCTAATGCTGTGCTCTAGATAGATTATGGACAGCTAAAGAATGGGGTGGAAACCCCCCCTCTGCAAAATAAAAATACCGTAGAATCTTTCAGAATGCAAAAATGCAAGATCTCAAATAAGCAATATAGATAAAAACTTGCAGGAATAATGAGACACAGAGCAAATCATTCACACAATGTGCTTTCACACTGCGATGACGGAAGCCACTGACAACAATGCAACCACGTGCAGATACTCCTTGGAGAAACAGTCGAGCAAATTTTGTAATTCTATCTTCTGTGCTTTGCAGCCTGAGTTTGAGACTTGCTGGAACAAAATGTGCGAAAATATTGATGTTTTAAAAATTAGGCATTGGACGTCATGGAAGGTAACTTCATAATGAGTTTTCCTACTGCTATTTAAAGCTAGAAATCCATAAGGAGCACAGTGAAAAATATAACATTTGTTCTCCTTATGTCTTAGAACAACTGTTTTTATATTTGTAATCATCCTAACTCTTGTTCCAAACAAGATATTCAGATAGTCCCTAGCCTCATGCTGTATCTTATTTATTCTGATGCATATCTTACAGCAAATCTTCATCTGTATTGAATTAATTTGATTTTTTTTGAGTGTTATTATTTTTATAAATGCTGCTTTTTTTCCACTCACAGAACTTCCCACTTTAGGGAAAAAGCAAGATGTGATTGCTTTAAAAATAGAAGACCGAATACATAGCTAGTATTCCCAAAATTCAATGCACCTGGCATTCACTTTATACCTAATAAGCATCCGTGAATATGCAAATGTTCAATGTCTCTAGTAACCTCATTAATTTATTCCTCAGGCAATCAAAGAATGTGAACCAGTCCTCTGCTACTAATACTGGAAGTGGTACGCTGCTCAGCATTGCTAGAATAATCTGAAAGCATATTCTGCATATTGAAAAACTGTTTCATCTTTCTTCCTTCCTTTGCCACTGTAATTCAAACAAAGACTTCCTACCTCAGTTTACATAGCTGACAGCAAAAGTTGAAAAATGCCAAAAAATAATGAAGACATATATATTATCTCTCTTTCTCTCTCTCTGTCTCTCTCTCTCCATATATATATAAATATATACATATATATGTATCCATGTGCACACATGCACGCTGGGAAGATAAATAGTTTAAAGAGATCTCAGTAGAATTCCAGTTTGAAAACCACCTGAGTTTTCTTATTAATTTATTTGGAAAAGAGGAAGCTTGGGCAGGATGGAGGAGTGAGGGAAAAATGACCTGCCTCCTACTCTGCAGAGCAGCTGAATAATCTTTTCCTTTGCCCACATTAAAAGCCCTGAATAATGTTTATAAAATGTTAGGGAATCCCGGTAGGTTTCCTATTTAACAAGCCATGTATGACAAATCACAGTGTAATGTACTACGTTCTTAATCTTTAATTAGAATGTGAATATCTGTGCGAGAACGCAGTTAACTTTGACACATTAAATCTTCTGGTTAAAGTGCCTTACAGGAAGTGCAAAGATGAAACACTGCAACAATCTACTGCCTCTCTCCATTCACCCAGACAGTTGGGGAAGGATGATAACATCTTGTAATACCTGCTCTGTAGTAATTAATCGCTGTGGTATTTAGGACCATTCAAGTAGACAAATATGACAGAGACAGGGACAATTAGGAACCTTGTTCAAGCTACATTAACTTTTCCAGCTATTACAACACAGCAGCTCAAGTTTGCTTGTAAAAGCTGCAGAGGGATTGTTATGCATTAGCCGTGCGATTATTAATGAAAGAAAAGGAGAATTGTGTTTATTGTAGTTTGAAAATTGCAAATAAATTTCAATTATCTGCTATGTCATTTTGTTAAACATGCATTCTGGAAATGCCTTTGTACTCTAAATCATGAGCTACTTAGAGCAAACTAATACTAGAAAGCCTTTGGGAGATACAAAGTAAATATTTTTGTTGAACTGGCCTTCTTTCTTGTTGAAACCAGAGACTGACAGAGCTACCTGAAGATATTTTGGATAGTTAGTGAACCCCACAGACACCGGCTTTCATCCTGACTCCGTGTACCAACAGGCAGTCAGATCAGACTTTGTGACATCACTGGTGGAATGTGAGTTTTGCTCCACAAGAATAAGAAAGCTCAGCTCCCTTACTGCTGGCACACATAAAGTGTACAGAGATAGATAAACAAACAATGGTGGGAGGAGAAAGCCCTTCAGAAAGCCCTTTGCCTCTTTCCCATTATTGCCACAGTCATCACCAGGACAGACAGAATGAAACTCAGGGAAAACCTTCAGGACTTGGAATGGATTACATATTGTGAAGGTTACACACTCTGCTTCACTTTCTTATCAATAAGGAGCACAAAATGCACTGCAGATTATAAAGTTTACATTTTAACTATATGTTTGAGGCAGCAGAACTTGCCATTGCTGTTTGGTACTACATGAACACCTATCGCTTCTCAATATTAAAGGAGGACAGTCAGAAAACAACAGAACTGGGCAAACATTGCAAAGACTTTGGCATGAATATTCACTTGGTGGCAGTTTTCTTTAAAAAAAATTGAAAAAAGAAACCACCTAAACCTGTGGCCCTTTTATGTTCACTTTACATGAATATTTGAACTAGAGTTTCTTAGCAGCATGAATGCTTTCAGAAAGCTAATTTGAAAGTCATACGTGCAAGTGTTTGTGGAAAACGAATTCTAAATTTGCATGTGCAAATATTTGCACTGAGTATGCTGTCGTCTTCCCCCAGTCAGGGAGCAGCAGCGCTGCCACGTGTCTCGCCCCACCAATCCTTCCCAAGGAACCCAGCTTGAGTTTCAAATATTGTGTCAAATTTTGCCCAGTGAACTTGTTTATGATTGAGCCCCAAAGTAGAAAAAAAGAGAAGTGTTAAAAGTGTATGAAATGTACTTGAACAACAAATGTTTGCAGCGATGGGAGATGCATAGCTGGGCATTTTGAAAGGAGGAGCAGAGGCACACTGGCACAAACCAGAGTTTGTTAGCAAGTGTTCGCTCACTTCTGGTATGACTGCTTTTACCTCTTCTCTCCTTCCACAGGGCGAAAAAACAAAACTGAGGGGTAGAAATACCAGTCAGGACCGGGAAATATTTTGTGCCAATATTCTCAGTTTATGGTCAGTCTGTTGAAATATTACCCTTCAAATTCAAAACATTTGTGAGGCTTGAAGTGCTTTCTGAAGGAGTAGGACAGGACTCCACCATTTATTAGAAGACGGATTTTTTTTCTTTTCAATTATGGTAGTTGCCTCGCACATGCCATTTTCTGCAACCTACATCATTGTAGTCTAGAAATAAAAAGAAAAGCCAGCTTAGCCCAGCAGAAATCTGCATCTCCACCCCAGAATCCGTTGTCACAAAATGAAGGAGGGAGGGGGCTGGGGTGGGGGGGGTGGGGGGGGAAGGGAGGAAAGCAGCTCAGTGCACAGCAACAATTCCCCCTCTCAGCTGAGCTGCAATGATGTCAGCTTTCTGATTACAAACTGCTTATTTATGCTTCAACAGCTGCCAAGAGCAGCAAATAAGTGGCTAAAAGAGTGTCTAGACCAGGCATTCAGGCCTCTATTGTTTGCTGGTTGTTACCTGGTTGACAGCGATGGGTACAGCTGCCTGGTGTGAAAGAGAGCAAGGGATGGGGAGGCAGTGATTGACAGAAGGGCCCTCGGGGTCAGGCACAGCCAGCCCCGATGGCCCCATGGCTTTATGTTCCCCGGTCTAAAGGGAAAGCCGTGGCTCTGCCTAGAGGTTGGAGGTGAAAGGAAATGTTTGAGGGTAATGAAAAAAATCCTTTAGCCAAATTTGTGATCATGAACAGTTACTCTGGGGAATTTAAGACCAAGTGTTTGGCAGTTTTCTGTATATACAGAAATTGTTATTGGTAACCACCACAGGAATAATAATGTGTTACATGTACGTGGGTAAAAAATGTGTCTTTGTGCAGTCCTTCACATAGGAACTTAAAAGTGCTGGTGGTTTTATTTTTATTTAAGTTAAAACTGATAATGCTGCTAAAACCTGGTTCTATGCACTATGCAGAAATTCATTCTCCTTTAGGGCTAGCTCTAAAAGCATTCCCAAGCTTTTCTGAAAAATATTCAGGTGTTTGGGAGGGAAGATATTCATATTAGACAATCATCTATCAAAAACTCTCATACACTTAGTGAGTTTTGCTCTATACATTTTTATTTTGGAGAGAGAGTGACTCTGAAAAAAACTCAGTGGGAACAGCTGGACAGTGAGCAGGCTGACCAAAAACCATAAAACCCCCTTTTTAGTCAATATAGAGACATGGTCTGTCTGGTTTTGATCTCATAGATGTTGGTGGGGTCCAGGCATAATCCTGCTGAAGTCAAAGGAGTGACATTGATCCAAGCCAACTGCAATCACTGGCTGGCTGACTGAATTTCTCACCTCCCACCCCACGGTGGGCTACTGTTCAGCAAAAAAGACAAAATGCCTCAGAAGTTTTAAAGGGATGAAGCCAATGCATTGTTTTTAGTAGAACAACAAAACCAGATTCAAAAGTCTTTGAACAATATGCAAAAACTATGTAGATACAGTGTACCCTGGGAAAAACAGATGAAACCTTTATGGTCACTAGCAGGTCTATGGCTATCTTTGTCCAAACACATGAAGATTATGTTGCTGGGGAAGTCATGAGCAGAATTAATCTTACTTTCCTGTTTGGCATTTCATGACACCAGGCAAAGTCCCATGCCAAGGAAAAAAGTTGATTTTCAGAGCTTGTTACATATGACAGAATTATTAAATGTTTTATGACCATATGGTATAATTTTTTTACTGTAGTTTTTAAAATAGATTATAATTAACAAATGAGTAACCTTTCTCAGTGAAAGAAAAGAAAACACTATAAAATAGTCTGGATGTCAGTAGTGGCTAGAGAGGTAAAAGTAAAGCAGAACACCTGAGTAGCAGAAGCTTAGTTTTGCTATGCAGTTGGCTTTCTACATATCTGATGCAAAAGCTGTAACTGAAATGAAATCATGTTAAATTAGCTGTAAAAAATAAGTTGATTTAATTAAGCACAGAAAGACTTATTAGATATAATAAAATGTTAAAAAGTCAAATGATGTGCAGTTACATTTCAGCTAACACTGCTCAACAAATCCACTAAATTTATTCCTTTCAATAATGATCTGTTTTGAGCATTTAATTAGATAAATAATATTTAATCACTTCAGCAAATTTGAACTAGAAAAATTCCTTGTCATCAGAGGTGACTAATCCTTGCTAATATCCACCTTTAAAGAAAAAGTAAAACTAGATGATCTTCCGGAACAGCAAAGAGTATGAGGTACAAATGTGTCTCTAGGCCTCATTAAAAAAACAAGGTTTGCTAAACAAACTATTATTTACAGTGAGAAGTGTGCATATTTTACTGGGAAGGAGCATTCACATGTTTGCCTCTTTTCAGCATCAGGCACTATAAGTACATGATAAGAAAAGATATTCAATAGATGTCCTATAATTCATCATAATACTGTTTCATTTAATAACTACTTTGCTGAAGTGATTGGCATGATTACAGGAAAATTACTTCAAATTATCCATCTCTTATCTAGCATCTAAGATGTCCTAAACTTGCATGAGAGTTGGCATAATGGGACCTATTAATTACTAATTCTGCAAGTCCTTCACTACTTAAATATCCTTTCTACCAGGTGTGCTGTGTAATGCAAATAAAGAAATAGAAGCCAAAATGATCGCTTTCCAAGACAGTGTCACTGAAATTTTAATAAATGAAATACCAAGCGCAAAAGCTTGTCCCACCCACCAATTGAAAATATCTGGATAGTAATATATTGTCTCTGTATTTCTCTCCTCCTCATATGTATATACATTTGCAGGTGTGTGTACACATACAAAAAAAAGTATATGAACAGTATGTGACATACACTGTATTTGTTTCTACTCAGAGCTATGAATGTGCAAGGCTGCTACAAAAGATGGGCCAAGAACATAGTCTCTGCCCTAAAAAGCACCTTTTAATCTCAAAGCCCTATACATCAAATGCTATCTGCTCAACAAAATTTACTCCTATGAGTAAACACTTTGAAGAAAAGAAGCATTATCTGGTTAGGGCAGGGAAGTTAGAGCCAAGATGGGCAGAAGTCATATTTGTGCCCTCTGAAGTCTAGATTTAAAAGCCAGTGTAAATTAGAGCAGCAGCCTTATACTTGTACCCTTGGCTTTCTAAAAGCCCTGATGTAAACCATCATGGCAGAAAACAGGGATAGGTCCTTCCTATTATTCTTTCCAGCCCACCTGCCCATAATTCAAAGGGTGGCTATCCTGCTTTTTAAAACCTCCTAAGATGGCAAATGTTTCCCAAGGGCCTGATCATCCAGGATCTTACACCTCAGAGACAAAGTGTGCAAAGTAGGCCCATGCAGTTACAATATATGGTTGGTGCTGCTCTAAACTTCCATTGCAGGAGCATAGCTGAGAGAAATCTTGCTTCAATTTCTTTAGAGAATCCAGCCTCAAGTTCATTAGGTTCAACTGTCTTCTCTCTCTCTCTTTTATTTGCTAGCTTTTGTATCACAGCAGTGCCTTCAGTTCTATTAATTATATTTGTGATGTTGAATAAAATATACCGAAAATGTAGGACAGGAAACAAAGAAAAGCAAAACAAGAAAAAAAACCAAAAACCAAAAGGTAAAAAGCATATAGAGACCCCAGAAAAAAAAAAAAATCAGTTGTTACTGATATATGGCAAGAGACCAAGCCTAAAGGCTCTGGGCTTTCTGACAAAATGTGTCTTTAAGTGCAGCCCTGAAAAGGAAGGTGAGTTACATAAGTAAATTTCAGGAAGGAAACAAAATACTGCACTTCTAACATTCTATTTACCAGAAAATGTAGAACAAAAAAATCTCATCTACCATAGACAGAAAATCTAAAAGGGAAAGATATTCTTGAACCTGATGAACTGTTGGAAGGCTTTTTACTATATTCTGTAAAAGAAATTCTTGCAATTGTTTCTAAATGTGCTAATGGTCTCAATGAACTAGGAGACCCACCATGAGGCAACATTTCTGTGAGAACATTACCTTTAAAAAGGCTCTTATCTATTAGGGATAGGGGCTGATAGTGGATTTTATGCTTTCATTCTGAGTGACCACAACCAGCTTATGGAATGTTGCAACTATAACGCCTGAGTACATGACAAACAAGCCTAATCCTCAATCCCCTTGCTTTCTGCAAGTGAAAACTTTCAAATATCAACTGCTCACTTTTTAACTTCAAGGCAACAGAGCCTTTTTGAGATTCACAATACCTTTTCATTACCTAGTCACTCCTGAAATGGTATGAAGTCTTCTGTGACTGATAGGCTTCCATGGAGCCACTCTGGTTTTTCTGTAATAACATAAACACAATACTGCCAAACCAGGGATGCTGCAGTTTGCAAGGGACTTTGTCAAACTCTACTACTTTATGCATTCATAGTTATTTACTCTGTGGACTAAACTGATGGATAATTACGATTTATAATTCTGCAACTACTAATAAGGACTGTGATATTAGAGAACAATATTCCTCCACTCCAAAATTAGAATTCTGTGGTAAACAAATTATTTCTAAGAAATTCCCCTGCATTGCCAGGGGAACTGCCCCTGCAATTATATCTGTTTTTTCCATACATGACATTCTAAAACTCCATTAGCTGGTCAGTAGATCTAGTTTTCAGTGCTGACTGTCAGCCCTATTGTAAAATAAACACGCAAGCAGTTGCTGAAGCATCAGAGTGCCATGATCATTGCAAGCTTTGCTGAGCTCCCATGGCCAGCAATCCCTTCCTTCCCCAATATGTTCCATTTGGGCAAAGGTGCCTTCAAAACTAGTCTAGGCATCGTGTAAAGCAATCTTCGAAATCACCTGTTGAAAACAGGTGTGTCTTCCCCCTCAGCTCACTGAAACCAGAGATTTACCATATTTGTACACTGTTGAAGAAGGTGGAGAAGTGATGGCTTCTAGAGAATCACCCCATTTTTTTTCTAACGTAATAAAATACAAGACTTCCCAACCAGATAATACCTTGAACAGCATCATATCTTCCTTGGCTTTTTAGGAACTTTAAAATTGTGCCAACATAATAGCAATTCAAGCTTGGAATACTTTCTTCTTTTTTTTTTTTTCCCTCTTCAGTGTATCTCCACTGTTTAGTAGACCATGTATGTAACAAACCCACAGAATTTGCTTCATGTAATTTTCTCTACTACTTCACCTTAAAAAACCTTACAAAAAACAATGCACAAGGGATGCAGCAGGATGAAAACAGAATTTGAAAAGTAATAATTAAAGCCAGTACCATTTCATACAGTTAACTAATAATAAGGGGTATGCCTGAGAAAGCAAACTGATTCACAAGAAATTACTCAGACCTTTTATTTTTGGATCTATCTGCTTCTTTCTTCTGGTAGCTTGAAATTCCCATATTCTGAGTGCTTTAAATTTAATATTAAAGAATACAAAAAAATCTCTGCACTGAAGGTTCTTGACTAATTGTCCCAGGTACCACAGCCTAGAATCAGGTGTCCATATGGAATGCTGGAATGGAATGATGCTGGGAAATTATGCAGTTAATTATCCCTAACTGGAAAGCAGCTTTGAAAAGTCTTCTTTGTTTTACAGTCTTTTCTAATGGCTTAGAGAGTCTTCTCCAATGGATTAATCAGAGGACAGGGACAGCAGCAAGAGGAAACAATGCTGGGAAACCATCAAGTCCACTGAGTGGGTGAAGCAAGTAAAACAATTCTTCGTGTGAGTCCTCACAGGAGCAAAACTATGGGGCCAAATTCACTGAGCATCAGTATCAGCTTCTGCTGATGTTTAAAGAAAATCTTACCAGGAAAAAAGTATCTTGGTGGGAAGTGTCACTGATATACTTGTGGTTCTCAATGCTTGCTATATCAGCTGGACTACAGCCTTATAAGAGAAAATAACATGAGTTTCTTTGCTGCTTGAGCTCAACAGTCTGAATTTCTAGTTGAAATATCTGGGAGGTGAGTCCTTTGTAAGTCAGTTTGGGGGAGGATACTCAACACATACAAAGACTAATTGGCAGCAAGTAGTGTTGGTAACTCCTACACTCCTGAATAACTCAGGCTTCCAGCCAGTTCTGCTGCTGCAGGAACTTAAGGACTTTGTGATGCCCTTGAAACCTATGAATTCTTTCGTTCTTTCTGAGGGAGGGCGTGTCGGGAGGGAGGGAGGGTGAGGGCGGGAGGGCGGGAGGGAGGGCGGGCGGGGCGGGGCGGCGGGAGGGAGGGAGGGAGGGAGGGCGGGCGGGAGGCGGGCGGGAGGGAGGGAGGGAGGGAGGGAGGGCGGGAGGGAGGGGCGGGAGGGAGGGAGGGAGGGAGGGAGCGGGGGCGGTGGGCGGCGGGAGGGAGGGAGGGAGGGAGGGCGGGAGGGGAGGGAGGGAGGGAGGGAGGGAGGGAGGGAGGGAGGGAGGGAGGGGAGGGAGGGAGGGAGGGAGGGCGGAGGGAGGGAGGGAGGAGGGCGGGAGGGGAGGGGCGGGAGGGAGGGAGGGAGGGCGGAGGGAGGGAGGGGAGGGAGGGAGGGAGGGCGGGAGGAGCGGAGCGGGGAGGGAGAGGAAGAGGACGGAAGGAAGGACAGGAAGGAAGGACGGAAGGCATGGAAGGAAGGACGTGGAAGGAAGGAAGCGACAGGAAGCACGAAGGAAGGAAGGACGTGCAAGGAAGTACGGCCGTACTGAACGTGAAGTACCGGTCATTCCTTCCGTTCCTTCACTTCCTTCCTTCCTTCCTTCCTTCCTTCCTTCCTTCCTTCCTTCTCTTCTCTTCCACTCTAAAGCTCAGTGCAGGTTACTGGGAGGGCTGTGAAAAACAAAGGGATTGCTTTGCTAGATGCATTGTTGACATAGTTTCTTGTGCATGAAGGGATTGGACTTGATGACCCTCTGAGCCCATTGGTCTATTAAAGGGCACCAGCAAGAAGCCTGGTGGAATCAGGATACCAGCAGACACCTCTCTCAGAAAAAGCAGTACCCTTATCTACTGCGGATAGTGGAAGTGCATCTCCATCCCTCCCAAGAGTTTGAGCTCATATCGCACACTTGGAGTACAGAGACACCAAGAGCAGCGTGTCTGTTGTGGGAATAGGGACATGTCCTCATGCAAAGACCTGCACTTGTGGCAAGACATTTCCTAGTGTAAATCAGCATAAAGTTTATTGGATGAACAGAACTTGTCTTCCCTGCCCTGTGGTTTCTACGTGAAGCAAGTGAACTCCCACTTGGGGTGAACCATGGAGTGCTTCCTTCTGTGGGAAAGCACTACCCTGGCCAGGAAAGATGAGTGACCTGCAGTACTTCCAGTAATTACAAAGACCAATTCAAGTGGAAGAACAGCTGCGTTAGTGGAGACATATCAATATTTTTTGTGTATCAGACTCAAAGCATTAGAAGTCCTGCTATTTTGCTGAGAAATGTTTCTTCCAGGTGATTCTAGGGGGCACGCTGAGTAGGATGTGCTGCTGTCAGAGCCCCGTGGACCTGTGAGTGGAGCCCTGTACATAGTGCTTCATCACGCAAACGGGATGTTACCTCTGTGCAGGCAGATGGTGATATGAGTGGGCTCGAAGCTTCACTACCAAGATGAAGTGAGACAGCACTTGTGACAACTTAATGCTGACTGAGTAACATCAACACAAGTCTTCTTTTCTGTTGTAGCTGTCTTAGGATGTCAGAAGATATGGATCTAAGATTGAAAAGACACTTTTGACAGCATAATGGCTGAAACAGTTTTGAAACATTTAAAGCAACAATAAAACGCAAAAGGGGAAAGAAGGATGAGGATAATGGGGTGCGGCTTCTCAAAGGACATGAGGTTTCATTTTGCTTTGAATAATCTTGTGTCTTCAAAACGACTTCTTTCTGAAACTACAAGTCACAATTTTCCAGTAAAAGTCTGCCATGTACCTAGGCATCTTCTGAAGGCAACACTCCATCTTCATATTTTTTCACTGTAACTCTCACCCATTCTAGCTATGCTGACTTCACTTGGACAGGCACAAGTGTGTTGAAAGATGTTTTTTTAGGATGATCATAGTTTAGATGCACTATGGATTCCTAAAATCATGACTGATTTCAAAGCATAGTAAAATGAAACAATAGACTCAGAACTGCACATATTCATGGGAAAAAAAAAGCAGAAGAGTTGTGAAAGTCTTTAAACACAGGATCCAGAAATCTTTTTTCTTGAAAGTTTGAGTGGTTTTAGCATGATTGTTGTTTTTGGAAAATACAGGAAAAAAAAAACCCACTGAAAAAACCCTTCTGATTTTCACACCTGAACTCCCTATAGAGGATTCCCCAATTCTCCCCAGCAGTATTCCTCAGAAAAGAACAGATACATATACAAATGCAATTAATGTTCTAGCAAATGATGGTTATATCAAAATTATAATCACAGTGATTAGCATTTTGGCAGACGTCATGTTTGACCTCTGACTTTGTAACTGAACACTTTCAATTGGTTTGGGTTCTTCTGCTTTCATTTTTTTTTTTTTTTTAATTTTGTAAAATCAATGCATTCATCTCTTCCTCCTTTCAAGAAAATATTTCTTTTTATGTCAAGCCATTAAAAATAAAGAAAAAATCAGAAAAAAATCAGGAAAAGGCTTAAAAATTTACATTTAAAATTCATTCCAGATTTGTTGTATTCATTACTTTGATGTGGAGTTCAGAGGCTGTATTAGTACTGTACTTCCCCACTGCTGTGTGATTGGACTTTCTGAACACTATTCCACACAAATGATATGGAGCTTGAAAAAAACTAACAACAACAACAAAAACTAAACAGGTTTCAAATTTAGCTACTGTAGGGGGTAGAGTAAATGAAAGAATTTTAAAATCATTCAGAGAAATTGATCATGCCATCTATTGTTTTCTTCCTCAAAACATTTCAGCTTTTTGTTTTCCTCTTGCATTTAGCGCATTACCACATTTCCCCCCTGTTAGGAATAAAAGCTATAGGCCCAGTTCTGTCATGGCGCTGAGCAGGCAGTTGGATACGGTAATGCATGCCTGGAGCCTTCACCAAGGATGATAAGCCTGCATGAATTTTACGAGTCTCAGTATCAAGGTTGCCCTCGCCCAAGGGATTTAAGAAT
Organism: Serinus canaria; assembly: GCF_022539315.1. Lineage (NCBI taxonomy): Eukaryota > Metazoa > Chordata > Aves > Passeriformes > Fringillidae > Serinus > Serinus canaria. The sequence continues at coordinate 86,070,928 of NC_066313.1, read as the reverse complement.
AAGGGGGGAAAAAAGAGAAGGCAGATGTATGAATAACTGGCATTGTAAATCTTCACCGTGGCAACCTACAGCTAGAAAAAGTCTGTGATGGGTTCATGACTTGAGAAGAAAGCGACACAGCAGAATGTGAATGGATTTTCTTCAGCTACTTAATACACTGCTTAGAGCAGCTTAAGGGTGTGCATGTGAGAGAGAGTATGTGTGTGAGAGAGAGAGAGAGAGAGAGTGTGTGCATGTGTGTAAGGAGGGGGGGATCTGTGGAAATTTGTTAGAAGGAATTACTAGTGTTATACATCTTCCTAGGGCTTTATTTTTTTTTTTTCCCCTTTTTGGGGGAGGCTGTAGAGGAGGAGGAATACCATTTAGTCTCAGAATATAAATGACTGGATTTTGCTTGGGAAAAAAAAAAGATGGTGGGGGAGGTGCATAGAATTATGCAGGCAAGTAACAATGAGCAAATTGGACCCTTAACAATACAGCACAAGGTCATAGTGAAAGTCACCAGACTGGGGTGGTGGGGGTGGCTGGTGGTAGAAAACAGATCATGATAAATAGCTTCCCATTTTACAAAATCTGGTAGTTAATGAAAATAAGATGCATTTGAGTTGTCTGTGAACACCTGATTTTTTTCCTCTTTCTCTCTCTCTCTCTCTCTCTGGTCCTGCTGATGTATGAAAGCAAAGCACTGACTCTAATTGTGCAATTATAAAACGGAAATGATGCAGGTTTGGCAACACAGAGAAAGAAAGCAGCTCAATAACATTGTTTAATAACAAGCAAATAAAGCTCAAAGGGGAAAGAGGTGACTATTTCTGCTTTAGACTCATTAAGGAACCTGAAACATATTGTAAAAGAGTGATATTTAATTATGGGCTGGACTGATAACATGGAGCAGGGCCTCACTGGGAGAAAGAGACCCTATGCTCCTAGGAGTGAGCAGCTCCAAACATCAATTACTGTGATTATCTACCCAGTGCTTAGAAAATGCACCCGTCTCCGTGTTCCAGCAGCGACCCGTAAACAGGCATTGCATAGGCGAATTTATGGGCACAGTCAGCTGGGGCCAGGTGGGAAAGAGAGCTTTCCTTTGGTGACTTCTGTGCAAAAAGAGGAAAGAAGCAAAGGAAAGAAAAATCTGTCTTCTGCACTACTGAAAGAGCAATTTATTACAGAGCATTTGCAGGAGACAGCATTTGTTGCCCTGCTGCCTTTTTTGCCTCTGTTGGCTGTCTGAATGAGAAATGGGAGTATATTAACCAACTCATGGGTTACAGAAGACGGCTTGGCATGGGCCCATCAAACTTCGCCATGCTAAGGCAAGTCAAAGGTCAAGAGAGCGTTAGCAGCTGAGATTTAGAACCGAGTGCATCTCTTTAACCTTAACTGCTGGGAATGGATGGAGTCACTTTATTTCTTTAGTCAGGAACTTGGTTGCAGCGAAAGATGTCATGAGGAGGAGGATACCTTCCAGCTTGGAGCAGATGGGGAAGTATATATTGCAGTGAGATGTCATATTCTTTCGGGGTCACATAGATAAGCAACATCACTGTTGTGCTGCAGCCCCTGTTTTCCATTAGGCCTAGAGGCTGAATGTTTGCTCATCTTTGTTAATGCACCATGGACCAAAGAAATAGAGACTAACAGTGAAAAGTAGGTGCCAAATACATCCAAAGCCATTTAATCTTTCCTTCTATTTGCACCAACATTATTTTCACTGAGGAAAATCCTTAGTAAATGGAGCATTCTAATGACGTGTGCACTGAACTTTATTTTTAATGGCAGAGAGATTTCTCTGCCTGGAAAGGCAGTGTGCGAGATTCAGGTTGCTGTGACCTGGTTCACAGCATTCCTGCCTGCCTGGATCTGCCACAGGGCCACTGCACAGCCTGGAACTAATCACATCAACTCTGTGTCTCTCTCCCTTACCAGTCTTTCTGAACCCATGAAAGCTCCTTGAAATAGCAAGCTCTGCTTCCGTGACATTTGCTATTGGTCCTGTTTCACCTGTAGTCTCTGTGGGCTGCACTAATCACCAGGGAATGATTTGGCTCCACATCCAGTTCAGACACTCATTTTGGGTATGAGTTCTATTAAGACATCATATGCACTGAAGCATGAAGGCATCTGTGCAGAGGACTATTTCTTAAATTATTGGAGAGAGGTATGTCACTTGCTGCTTAAAAGTAGCCTGACATATACCAGTACACTCAAGCATAAGAGAACACTTTTGCTCAGAGCTTATGATGTAGATTTGAAATTCCATGAGACAGTCTGAAATGCAAAGCTTAAGGGGGAAATTTAGATATAAGTAAGGTCAAGATTTCATGCAATGTGTATTAAATGAAAGGTGTGATTTGTTGGATATGATAATAACCTTGAAGAAGACCTGAACTGTCTCATTTTGTAAATCCAAGTTGAGTATTTTAGACAGATTTAGGTATACAGTGTCCATGGTCCTCTCTTGTGGCTTTGTCCAGACTCAAACCAGTCAGGTCAATAGTGAGGAAAAGGGGATGAAGATACTTTAAAATAAGTTATAAATCTTGGGTCTGGGAGGGGATCATGATATTTAGCTTAATTTTTTTATTTGTTTGCTTCTTTTTTCCCCCCCTCTACATTCTGGTCTCTACAGCCCTTGGCACAGTGTGTCTTGACCTGTGACTGAGAAAAAGCAAAGAATTAAAGAACAAGTAAAGATTTTTGTATGCTTAATTAGACCAGGGTCTCTACCAGCTGGCTGTGAGACCACATGGGTAGGAAATTTCAAACTACTCCTTGTGCCTCTCTTAGCAGCAGAGCAGCTGAGTTCATTTTTCTGGCCTGAAACTGTATATACAGGGTAGATCAAGATACAAGAGCTAGGACATGCACAAATGCAAGAATGAAGCAAGGTACACAGTAACATTAAGACATGCATTTCCAAATGAGAAATGATCTAGCATTGGTCTCAATAGAATATGCCATGTCAGGGAAAACTGCAGGAGCAATTAAAACCACTTTATCCGTAATTATTTATGGGCAACATACATTTGGCTCCCCAAATAAGTGGGAAGATTGAAGGGTTCATATCTCCTCCCTATATCAGCAGCAACCCATCGACCACACATTTCAAATAAAAGGTAAAGAGGTTGGGGAGTGAATAAACAGGAGGCAAAATAGTTGGAGAAGGTGGTTGGTAAATAATCAGGAAAAGAGCCCATACTACTCTCCCAGCTCTGAATTACAAGTGCATCCTTTCTACCCCTCCCCCACACACATGCAGTGGTCTATAGACAATTTCAAAGAGCTTGCAAATGGTTTGGTCAGACACTGGACCACTAAAGATAAAGAGAACAATTAAGAATATTGCATAAAAATGAAGCAATTTCTTTGCATCTGCATTCACTATGGAGATGCCTTTCTCTAAGCCAATTATTTGCAGATAATAAACACAAGGCGGTATCAGAGATCAAGTTGTCAAAGAAAAGAATCTTAAAGAAAATGACAAAGAAAAAAATAGCTAGGATCATCCATTGTTGAAGTTCCAAATAAACATTAAAATGTTCAATTTGGAAAAATACGTTCTTCCATAAAAATGGCCATAATATCTCACAAAGTCTTCAAAAAGGCACATGGGCAACCTGAAGGATCACAGATCAATTGACTGACCCCAGTGTAAGACAAATCATCTGAAAAAATAACTAAAAATGAAATAGTCTAGCAAAACATGGCATAAGAAAGATAAATTGCATAGTTTCTTAAAAGGTAATCTGTGTCTCTCTGATCTATTGAAATTTTTTGCAATCAAAAAGAAGACCAGAAGTTTTTCAATAAGCTGCCAGGATTTGCAGAAAAAAATCTGTCCTAACCAAGGTCTTAAGGAAGTGTAAGTTTCCCACCTCTCCCACCTTTTCACACAGACTACTGAACAAGGGGTGATACAGTCATGGAGCACAGAACAGGATCCGAGTAGTGGTTATCCAGCTGAAGTCTTTGCTCTTCCATGAGAAAGGTACCAGAGGAAACACAAGTCTTCCACTCTGAATTTCCTTTAGGGCCCAATGAAGACACTCAATAACAGCATTGTTTACAATTTTGAATATCAAATTTTAAAGTTTATGTATCATACACAACCACCCAAAGCAGGAGGGCCTGCCTGGATTTACAGCCTTAATGATTCTATATTTTTATGGGTTCACCTGTGTTTTTCCAATCTTAGAATTTTTATTTTGAGTGTCTCTATCATAAATTGTTATTTACTGGTCAAAGAGTACTGGGGCAGTAGAGGAGATGTAAGGGATGGCTCAAGATATTCCAACAGTGCAAGTGACAAAGGGGGTGACGCCCTGAGGCCCACCAGTGCTCTCCCAAAATCTGAGCTCCCAGCCTCTGCTCATATTTATGCCTAACCTACTTTCCAGACACTTTTTGTGCCATCACAGAGCTTTTGTAGATGTACTGATGGGGGCAGGGAAAATGTATGAAAAAAGTGTGTTCCAATTCTGTAGCTATTCACCTGATTCTTTTGCAAATTTGGCCCCATACTCCCTGTAATTCACCAGCTGATAGACACTTGGGAGACTCCTGCCTGATAACATTCCTGTCAGCCATGTCCCAAAGAACAAAGGCAAGCTGAAGTATTTTTTAATTCTACCCTCTCAGCTCATCAACGCTGAGTTTACATAAAAATGTAAGAACATTACACTACACACACTGCTAATAATCAGAAACTAAAGCTTTGAAGTTTCCCTATTTCACAGCTACTGCCATGACAGATGCTTGCCAGAGAAAACTCAGGGGGCATTTGTTTGCAAGCATTTTGGCTAAGCATAGTGCCCATTGTGCCACTTAATATTTCAGCTATCTCTAGTGTAATCAGGGAACAGCAGTTACTTATTTCTCTCACGTCTTGCTCCTTGCTAGCTACCTACTATCGCCAGCATGACCTCCGAAGCACACACATTAATTTTACCTCAGTATTTCTATAGCATCAATTAATAAAAACTGACTATGTTTTCAACAAACGCACATGTACTGATAAATGAGGGTCCTGACTTAATTGCTCTGTAAATTAAGAGCTCACAGTGGTGACAATAGAGAATAGTTTTAATATTTAAAAACTCATTAAATTTGTGTACATTTTGAATAATTAAATCACATGGCCACTTTAAAGAGCTAATTTAAGTTTAATTCTTAAATGTATATCACAGAAGAACTTGATCTGTTCAAAATTATTGGTTAATTTTCAGAACAACTTAATTTGATTCTATTCCTGCCCTGAAGCTCTGCATTTATTTATATACTTATCTGCCCCTTCAACCTTCCAGAAATTCCTAGCAACACCAATTCTAGGATGATGACATGATGACACCAACCTGTACTTTTGTCAGCATTCATAGAAGACAGTATTAGTAATGTGTTTTTCTTTTTTCTACGGTGAATCATAATTCCATATTTTAGTATCTTGGATCTTTACCAGATCCATTGATCAGATGGATAGTGGGCATTTTGGGGAAAACAATTTGCTTTTTTTATGACTTGCACTTTGTGTAGATGGAGTCCAAATGCCTGAGTGTGCATTGTTTTGCCAGAATTTGCAAGGCTTCACGAAAACCCCATGTCCTTCCAATTATGTAAACTCAGAGACAGTGAAAGTTAAACCTTCAGCTTCTGGGTAAGTATCATCTTCTTTCCACTCAGAACTCTGATTTTTAATATTGGGTAGTACTTTGAAGCATAACATCTGATTTTCTGGCTGTCAGCAGAGGTACTCCTAACAAAATCATGACTCACCCTCCCCACTTGATCAGTTCTGTGGAGTTTAAAGGGACTGCTCAAAAAAGAAGGCTGGTTTCCTTGATGAAGCTCATGCTGTAAATCGGACAGAAACAATTGCCAGTTAGAGCAATTCACCTTTGTGCAGTTAACTTTTCTTTCTCCCGTGGCTCATACATCAATCTTCATACTGTTACTAGTATTTAATCAGTGATTAAGCTGCCATAGAGTAAATACAGACAGATTGTGTCGCAACATTTCTATGTTCTTTCAATATTATGAAGTGTAATATTCAGGTAGGTGCTTAGTTATCAAAGTGATAGACACTTAATACCTGAAATAAATAGAATGATTCTTGCTGTATCTTTGCAAAGTGACTTAGGTGTCTAGCCGTAGTTGAGAAGATGAAGTATTGTTCACTAACTTTTTAATCAAGAGGGGAAAATAGTGCAAATGTTATGTCACTATCTATATGCTTTTGAAAACTTAAATCCCTTCTGGCTTTTTCATCCTTTTGCACTGATTATCTAAGAAGGTGTTGGGAGAGCAAGTTCTGGAGGAGAAGAGGAACACACATGATCTTCAGAACACTTGTTTCAGTGAATTTTCACAGAGCGTGCACTCCAAACTCCTGGTCCTGAGTATTGCCATAGGAAAACTTAATTTCTGATGGTACTTTGCTGATAGAAATGAATCACAACACCTATGACTACTCAAAACAGCTCAGATTTTGGCACTTGCAGTGATTTTGTTTTTAATGCTTACTAGACGTGATTTCTTGTTTATTTATTAAGATTTCTAACCACAGTGCTGCTTAGTGATTTCCCGCCGTGGACAGATTATTTTTTTGATGTCATTGCTTCTCAGAACAGAATTCCCCATCCTAAAAACTCACCCAAACTTCTTTCTTCACAGAGGTATGCAGTGGTAAAATGTATTTCGTTTGAACTGGGGTTTGGTTTCCCAAGGGGTTCTAATCTCTCTAAGGAATAATGCTGTACTCTTATCATCATTTACCTCTCCTCCAATCTTTGTGTAATCTGCAAACTTTGTCAATCACTTGTCCATGTTTTCTCCTCAGTAGTTGATAAGGTGTTAAATAGTAAATAGTCACAGCTTATCTTTGTGAGACTTTGATAGAAGCACACCATTTACAGCAATATTTGTGAGATCAGTTAAGAACTTTGAATCTATCCAATGTGTGTCACAGGTACTTTCTATTGCTCTACTTCAGTAAATCCATGATGTGTAAGACTGAGTGAAAGCCTAACATAAATATGCCTACCATGTTGATATGGTTCCTTCTAACAACCAAACTCATCATCCTCCTCTACCATAAGATGCAGAGGTTGTGAGGGTTCTGATTAGCAGATCTGCCATTTGACAGAGCCATATGTCAGCTCTTTCTCTGTGGTACAAAAGAAACAAAGACTACAAAGACTACTTGGAGACCTCTGTTGCTGCTGGCTGGCTTTAGGTATTGGGAGTTTTTTGCCGGCTGTTATAATTCCTGGCTTTTCTATTTATGCGTGTTCAGCTGGCAAACAAATGGACTTCTATGTTTTCTTCTAGGGCAGAACTGTATTTGATCTAGACAACCTTTTTCTGATGGGCTTTCCAACATTAGGTGGCTTTTCACCATATTTTCTTAATTTGATTTTCTTGCTCCCATTTTTTACAAATGAAAAAGTAAAGAAGAAAAAAATGGCAATTGCTAGCTAGCATTTGGAGTGATATCCCATTTCAGTCAGCGAAATGTTGAAATCTGGGAACAGAAACTCCAAACTGAGAGTAAACCAGAAATGCAACAGCACCATGAGTTCTAAATACATGTATTGTACTCAGATGCTTTTTATCTTTTACTCCTCTTTCAAAACTTGACAATATTCCTCAGCTTAACTTGAGACCAACCCATGCTATATGGTCTTAAGGACAAGATTTTAAGGTCCATAGCATCTAAATGTGTTTATTATTCCTTGTAAAGGACTGAATTTTCCCACTCAAGTCCTTTTAAGATTTACAAAATTTTATAGTCCTTCACCTGATAACTAGGGGGTGAATCATAAAAGTGGTATTCTTTCCAGTAATGCACAATATTTGTGTTTAAACCATGTACATGATGGTGAAGCATTGTGATAAATTGTGGAGCCTCACAGTGTCTGGCAGGTTTCAGCAGCACAGACTGGAGGATAAGAAAGAGAGAAGAGCACATTAGAGAGCTGAAGCTGCAGGGGAAGTTAAGCAGGCATACTATAATTGCTCAAGGATGGTCTTAACCAGGAGAAAGAAATTAACACCCACAGTCTTGTGAAAATTGCTTATGATCTGTAATGACACAAATTGGTATATTAGCTCGAGCTTCATTGGTGAGACAGCATTAACCAGTGGAGAGTGCCTTTTAAAACAGGCCCAAGATTTGCTTCTGGTATCTCTTTTGGCTTTATTTTACAGCCTCTTGAAAGACTGCAGACAGAACCCTTTATGGAGATGTAATGTTCGTACAGAAATCCCTTCTCATGTAAGACCCCTCTGGGGCCTTACATGGAAAAGGACAACCTTTGCATTGTCTGGTAACACTTTGTGCAGCACCTGGATTTTCTGAATGTCTTAAACACTTAACTCTGTGTTTATTGTGCTGTGAGTGGTGTCAAAATGAAATGTAAGATAATAAGGCTATATAGTGTTATCTCATGTAATGTGTTTATCATGTGCAATTAGTACCAAAAGAATTTGTTCGTAATAGCATCTTGAAAAAATGTTTAATGTATGTATTAAATAGTATACAAAAATCTACCTTACATAGAAGATACAAAGATAAAATCAGATAGGATTTGAAAGGGTGATAGAAAACTTTATTTTGTGATGTTTTGAGTGATTCCGTGGGAAAAGCATAATTTTCTATTATGTATTAGTATTCTGATTCAACAATCATAAGTGCCCGTATAAGAACCTTGACAGATGGATGGTAGATACATTATTGTATTATTCTCAGTTGGAAGTGTCCATAAGGGGCACTAAAAGAAAAGAGAAGCAAGACATTTTCTAATATATCTTATATATGTTAGGAAACAGAACTTTTGAATTGGTCATCCACATTCCATTTAGAACATATTTTGTGTGATAATCTCTTTGCTATGTTTTACTTTTTCTTTTCATAAGGCTCATGTCCTACATTTCCCTCCTTCAGTACTTCCCCTGTTCTCATACTTCCAGACCAATCCCTTAAAAGCCCATCAAAACCTTCACAGCTTATAACAGATCATTTACATATTCACAGATGATATCATAACATTGTCAGGGAAAAAACCCCCATTGAATAAAATTCACTGGCCGAGGTAAATGAACACTTACCTTATAAACAAGGCACAGAGTATTTTGAGAATTATATTTGTGTGTATGTATACACGTATAGACATATCATGAACAAAAAAGCATTTATGAGTGCTATGTAAATATAAATGTGTACACACACACACCCCCATGCACACATCTATTTGTGTTTGACATTTGTTGTTCTACCTTCATCCAGGCCATTACCATTCCAGTAATGGATCCTGTTGTGCATTGAAATTCCCATTGTGGTCCATTACCACTTCCTCCGTTGACAGCTCTATTGCTTCACGAGCTATTGTGCTATGTATGACATTGATTGGAGACACTGGATACACATTAGCAACATCACAACACGCATAATAAACAAGGTGTCACTCTGCAGAGAGTATCAAGAATGGCCACAGTGCTTCCTAGCCCACCACATAATCTGTGGGCATCCCTCTTCTTTGGGTTTGTCCTCCAGGGTCAGCTTCAGATCTGAGCTGGCATGACCAAAGATGGGATGGTTCCTGAGAGGCCCCACCCTGACAGCCACCCCTGCAGTGAATCCATCCTGGGCACCTGCTGCCTTTCCAGCACCTTGATCAGTTATCAACTTGAGCAGTAGCAAATTGAAAGTGTTTTAATATTTTCTTCTCCTCACCGTACTTCACATGCTTTATTAGAAAAGGAGATGACACCAGGTGCTCTCAAAAAGGCAACTCTCTTGTGGCAATATCCCCTGCCCATGTTTTCTCTAAGCCAGCACCAAGTCCTTTGGTGATGGTTCTCTCTGATCAAAGGCCATTAAAAAGAATGGGAAAATTTCTGTTGACATTAATGAACTTCAACTTAGACCTTTAAAATCAGGAAGCAAGAGAATGACAGCTACAGTGCTAGAAATAGATGGAAATCTTTGGAGTGTTGTGGTCCAAAACACACTAATCTTTACTTGAGAGTGTGCATGTATCAGCAGCATGAGGAGTATTGATCCCTTTCAGTTACAGCTCTCCAGTGAGCAGAGGAGTAACAGCCCTCCCCAGACAGAAGAAATATTATGTTAGTAATCTAATTTAGCAATATGTGTTTTTGAGAGGCTACTACTAAAACAAAAATATGAATTCTCAAAGCATTTTCTTGACTCTGTAGCTTCAACTGGAATTGCTTCTCAGAGAACTCAGAGAAGGCCTATATGAATTAAAAAATTAGGGAAAAAATATTTACCATTGGCAAGGATTCATACAGTGTGAAAACAATAGTTATGCTCCCAATTATTATCTGTTTCTTAATTGAATTAGAACAGGGAGAATCCATACTAACTCTTATCCCCACCATTTTAACACTCACAACCTCAGCAACTTCAAAAACAGACAGGCTGTTCCAGGTGGGTAATATTTTCATCTCACTGTGTTTATCATCATTCATGAATGCTGGAAATTCTTGTTCAGTGCAGATCCCAAGCCCCTTCCTGCCTTGTGTCTCCTATTATTTGTTCTTGTTCATTCTAGCTTTTACAGTGCACTGACCCAGGTCAATCGACTCAGCTGAGGACATTGAAAGTCTTGCAATTCTCACTCCTGGCTAAATTACTTTGCTCTCCAAATTACAGATAGACAGCTCACCCTCTGGTATTCACAGTGCTCCAACATTTCTCATTTCAACTTTTCTGGACTCTGAAAAAAATGTATTCGTGTCTTGTCTCACATTTCCTCTGCAACTCAGTGTCCAGAATGTTCAGTAAAACATACTTTTCTCACCAATTTCCAGAAAAGTCATGGGATGAAGAATGAGTGATAAGGGAAACTTTAGGTTTTTTCCTTTTATTCCAGAAATTAAACTTAAACTGCTGCCTTAAACCAGTATCCTATCCTCATTTTCTAGTTATTTGTTAAAATAGTTTCAAAAGACGTGCAAGAAACTGTATGGAATTAATCCTTTTCTCTCCCTTTGTGTCGATTCCTCATATATCTATTGAGCAGTGGATCACTGGTTATTGAAGACTGCTTTTTTATTTATCTAGTTAACTCTCAGAAGTTCTATGTTTGCAATAAAAAAGATCCAGAAGAAGATAGAAGAATGCTGGAATCTTTATACTGGTTGAAAGATACATCAGACATGTTTTTGTATAAAATTAAGTGCTGTAGAACAAAGTTTTGTTCCGCCCCTAGCATTTTTCCCAGGGACCTTTTCCAATGTGGGATGTTAAACCTCAGCCATTGTGTTCCTGGGACACATGAGCTCAGTCTCCATTGCCTTTTAACCTCACACTAAAATGCATGCAAATGGTGCTGTTCCCAGCACCCAGCACTTTTCCACTGTGCCACGAATTGCAAATGTGCAGCTCCTTTCGCAAAAGCAGCCAAGGACAGGGCAGCTGCAAACCGGGGAGCGGCAGAGTGAGCTGGGCTGTATTTAGGCCAGTGGCAGCTTCAGCCACCTCTCGGCTCCCAGCCCTGGAAGCCAGCCTTCACAACATGATTCACTGCTGCTTTTTCACTGCTCCCTCTTCCCCATCAGGGTCACAAGTAGATTACTTTTTCCAAAAGCCATTCTGCTGTGTGCTTCTTCCTTAGATCACTTGGTAGACTGATCAAATAATTATGTACTAGCCATCATTAAAGAGCTGCATTGCATTCTGTGCCCGTATTGCATTACAGCGTCAGAGCTTTGTATCATACAACTACTTATGCTTGGAGTTTCTAAACACTGATTGTTTTTAAAAAAGAAGACTTTTTCTGTTAAAGAAGGTTTTTCAATTGAATTCTGAGAAAGAGTTGATGGAATTATTTTCGTAGTCTAAAAATTTACATCTGGATTTCATTGTTTAACATTCTCCCTGGGGACTGGAGGTCTTTAAAAAAACCCCTCAGCAACAAACAAAAAAATGAAAAAAATAAATAAAAGTTTTAAAGGCTTTTTGTTTTGAATGTGTAATTGTTGTCAGTCAAAATAAGTAATACTCAAGCTGTTGAAATTTTTTTCTTAAAATAACTCAAATCATTAATTGTGAAGCTTGTACACTGTTTGAAGCAGTGCACAATTGATATAAAATTTAAAGCTGAAGTACAGAATACTTCTAGAGGTTCATTCTATGAAAATAATAAAAATTAATTAATAGAAATATAATTTTTTTGACAGGTGCCATGACAAGTTATGCAGCATCATTATTCAAACGATGATAAAGCAGGTTAGCCCATAGAATTGGAAGGATAAACCTAATTAATCCTAAAATAGATGGTATTACAATAAATGAAGTATTCAGAATTTAAAAAGTAGTAGTAGAAATATTTAACTAAGAGGACGAGAGCCATTATTGAAATGATGTCACACAATCTGGGAGGCATTGTCATGTTCAGTAAATTAGCATGGTCTAACCACAGCAGAAAATTTCCTTGAGCTGCAATAAAGACTAAATGCTTTCAGACTCCCATGATCCTTTGTAGTCATCATTTTAAAGCGCTGCCTTAGTGAGCTAAACCTGTAAAGTTTTCTTTTGAGCGGCTGTGAGTTGATTAGATCTATTTCAGCCTAGTAGTGGTAATAGGCTCCTCTCTGTGAAACTGCTTAGCCTCTGCTCCCCTGGCAGCTGGAGAAACTGGAATTAATCAGGTCTGCTGGGGACTTCTTCAGCATCTCCGCAGGCCAGCGACTCTGGAATCATTTACTACAGAATCTTACTGTCAACTCTTTGTCATTTAGGCTTTTGATTATGCTTGCTTTCTTCAGAAAAAATGGAAATGGGTGACAGATTATCCTAATGCAGAATTTCACTAGTTACTTTTATAGGCATCTATTATCCTCCTTTGTACTGTCCATAAAAAGAGTGTAGGTGTGTGCAAAGATTTTTAGGGGCAGAGATATGAAGAATATGCTATTGAAATTAACATATTTCTTCTAATTAAAGTATGATTCTTTCTAATAAAGAGACCCTCCCCCCTGAAATGACTGCATATTGTTTTGTCACTAGCGCAATATATGGATTTCCTTTCTCTTTTCTTAAAAATTGATAGCTGGGGAAAAAATTCTTGAATATCATTACTTACCTTATGCTACTGTTTAATAGCACTACTTTCTACTGAATATACTGCAGATGCAGATTGGGGGGTTTTTTAACTGTATTAAATATGAGCTTTGGAATAAATGCATATTTACATAGACTGCTAACTACTTTGAGCTTCAGTGAACAAAAAGTAAACAGTCAACACAGAAAAAAAAAAAAGACAATTAAATCTGCCTTCTTTGCAGCATTTCAACCCACAGATACAGGGTTCTGTAGACTAAGTGTTCTGTAAATAGAGTCAATGGGCAGTCTGGTGCAGTCCTTAATGAAATCATCAGCCCTTTTGACATTTAAAAATTTGTAGATTTATATTACAAACATTTATTACAAACAAAAAATTCTGTGTGACATTCTGAGATACGGGCTTTTCATACATGGTATGGGAAAATAATGTTAATTAAATGGTTGAAAATTTGATCAAAATTGATGATTTACAAGAATCTTTTCTTTGATAAATTTATATGCATTTAATAATACAAGGACGTGCATGAGCATTTGTTTGACTAGTGTCCAGTGCATTTTTAAAGGAGTCTGGCAAAAAATGTTTTTCACAAAAAATGAGGTGAACAAATTGTCCCCTTTTTATACTTTTTTCCTTTTTTTTTAACCTGTTTTTTTTTCTGTTCAGTTTAATTCTAGAGAGCAGATTTAAACAGATTACCTTAATAGGGTAAATATATTAACATTTTCTAACTATGTTTAACTAAAAAAACCCCAACAAAACTAAAGCAAAAAGATTGTCATTAAAGGGAAAAAAAAAGTCTATATTGAATATTGAATGATTGCCAAAAATCACAAAACTGTTCCGTTATGGGTATTTTTAACCATTTTGTAAATTACAGAAGCAGGCAACAGCCTCCATTAGTCTGCCTCCAAACAGAAGAAGCCTCTCTCTGTATGTTCCCTAGTAGGCTTGGTAACTGCAGGAAGTTTGTGCTCTAGAACTATCCAAAACACCCCATACACCACCTAGACATCTCATTTGTCTTGTTTGCCTATATCTGGTTTACCAGTGAACTAGCACCAATAAACAGCACTCTAATTTTGTTTCTGCTGAAAATGAACACGGTAGTTTATGCACTGACCTCAGAGCATGAGCTGAACAGTTATGTCAACTGGTTTTAATCAGCTAGATTTCTTCATCTAGTTTTCTGCTGCAATGAAGGTCTCTGGCTAGAAGTCACTGAAAAGCTGAATCTCATTGTTATGCTTCCAGGTTAGTTTTTGTGAGGACTGGCATCATTGTCACTTTGCACCACGTTGCCCTGCCTAGTTTAAAATTTCATGGCTATGGCTGCTTGGCAGCCCCTTCCTTCCAGATGAGCAGGTGAGTCCTCTAGAGATCAGCTTCTTGTAAGGTGCTCCTTGTACCTGCTCTGAGCCTCTTGCTATCAGGCAGTGATGAAAAGCCCAGGCTTCTTCTTCTCATATTCATGTGTCCTGGCTATCTGTCTGATGCAATAGGGCCTGTAAGGCTGGGGCAGTTTGGTATTGTCCCTTCCACAATAAAGTGTAGGTTTGGCAAAACTGATGTGACTGATGTGACTCACTAACTGAGCCATTTAACACAGAGCAGCATGTCATGCACAAAGCATCGGACCCTAATGCTGCACAGTGCCTTCCTCACCCTTTCAGAGGCAAAAAACTCCAACTTAACAAGTAACTAAAAAAAATTCATGCAGTTAAATTGCATCTTTTTGTTGCCTAAATTGTGGGAACTACCCAAAAATCTTGAGTTTCACTTCCTAATAAATAATCCAAATTTAAAAAATTGTGGAGGGTTAAGCACATTAAATAGGTCAGGTTTATTCTGTTAATGCTCATGTTCATGTTCTCTTTCTTTATTGAATACTTGCCCTTCTTTTATCCTTAGACTGCTATGGTCATTTGTCAATGACAATTTGTTGAGTTTGGATGTGTTCCTCTTCTCAAGAAAAGGCTTCAGATTAGATCTGTACAAATACTGAGGCAGCTAACCTTGGGAAGTGTCCACTGACATCACCATTCTTAGCTAATTGCAGATATTCAGGACTCAAGTGGTAAATATTTAACAAGAGGGGTTTCTTTCTCCTGAGTATGACTCCCAGGTACTTGAGACACTGCATTATTTTAAACAAGATGCAATGTATTTTAACCAAGAGCTGTCAAACTGTGTGCTGCAGGTGTTCAAACTAGGTTTCAAATCCTATTGAAGTGTATTTGACAAACAAGTGCA
Organism: Serinus canaria; assembly: GCF_022539315.1. Lineage (NCBI taxonomy): Eukaryota > Metazoa > Chordata > Aves > Passeriformes > Fringillidae > Serinus > Serinus canaria. Next base: position 86,055,587 of record NC_066313.1, on the reverse strand, counting down.
ATCAAGCTGATACTTCCAATGCAAAGCATTACAACTCCTTCTATCCTGCTAACAAACTACCTCTCTATCTTCTTTTCCATGCAACTTATTTTATAGCAAAGCTACACATTGCCATGTAAACTGTCTAGAATAAAACTGGTTTTAAAATCTGGTTACTGGAATTAGCTCTGTCTGTTATGGCAGAATCTGATGACTGTTCAGATAGGGAGAGGTGACTTTAAGTTTGAGAAGAGAGTTTTAGGTATACCTAAAACTACAGTGGTACACAGAAGACTTTTCTGGCCGCTTCATTTTCTAATTTGGAGTGTACGTATTTTTCTCTCTTCGTCTTTTGCTGAGGCTCCAAATTTCAAGTAACTGCGTGTCTTGTCTTGTCCCCATTTCCTCTCTGGCTTGGTCTTTCCAACCTGTTTTACCTTAAAATTGTGAACAAATTCTTTATTTTCTGTTTCAGTGTTTCTGCAATTTCAGAAAATATGTTTCTTTTATTTACATTCCCACTCAGAACTTCCTCTCCCATTTACTTTTGTCAGGGGCACTTCAGGGGATGGTCAGCTCTGAATGGCTTGCAAGCCTTTGCTTTGTTTATCTTGGCTTCTTGTCTATCACAGCCATCTAGAGCCACTGAGTCTCCAGAAAGACAGAATAAATTAAGAATATTGTACCTTGAGGAAAAACCTAGGCATCATCTACTGTTCAGGTTTTCACTATGGAGCTGTACATAGCATCAAACTCCAACTTTTATCTTCTGAAATTTCACTGTTATCATGCCGAGAGTGCACAATTGCAATAACTCTCTTATCATAGTTTTAAATAATATAATACAGTCAAAAACGCTTTTCATTCTTTGGCCTCTTGAGCAACAGCAACAATTTTCCATTCTTTTTGTTCCACTAGCATGTACATGGCCAATCATATAGCTCCTGCAAGTTCCCATGGTTTTTTATTTTCTTTTAATTGGTAATTTTTAATAAGTAGATACAGTAGAAAAATAAAGAGACACTGGAGTTTCAAATTAAAAGGGAGGGTAAGACTTTTGAACTGAATTGCTTGAAATGAACTGGGAGAGGTGCAAATCAGTCATTACAAAAATTATATAATTTTAGGTCTTAGGTTAAGTTCTGTGAACTGTTTAATGTTATAATTGGCTGCTGCCAAAGCCGTCAAGTTGAATGAAGCTCTAAGTTTAAAATGTCATAAACTCTCAGCATAAAGATTTATATAACACAGGGATCTGACCTACCACCACATGACAGGAGGTATTTGTTAAGGCTTATTGGACTCTTGCAAAGTGGGAAAGAAACGGACTAGAGAAAGAAAACATACATCTTCTGGACAATATCAAAACACTATGAATCTAGTCTGATATCTGAGCACTGAATTCAGAGAGCTGTGATAAACATAGTTGTTTCTTATTGAAAAATAAGATTTGATACTTCAAGTGGAAAATTTGTGTGTTTATTATGATAAATGAAGGTGGTTAATGTCAAATTTCAACAGTGTGTATTCAGCAAGACTTTAGTGGAACATTTCATAAACTAAGCATACACTTTCTGAGGTTTTGCAGGCATTCAATGGCTCTAACCCATACACATCTTCTCTGTTTCTTTACACCAGTGACCAACAACAAAGTTGCACTGGATTAGTCTGCATACCACAACACAGTGTCAGAATATGATGCCATTTACTGGCCTAAATAAAGCAGTGTTGCAGTGAATTTGGGGGACAGGATAAGGGGTGGTAGAAACCACCTTGCAAATGAATCAGGAGGTAACCACTCCTACAAGGAAAGCCTTACAGCTTGGTGATGTATACAAAAAGTTGCAAGAAAACCCATGCAAAAAGATGTAAGCAAAATTCTTTGCTTCTTGTTTCATAGTTTTAAAAAAGATTGTAAGTAGAGCACATAGAAGATATCCTATGTATCTTCTATATTAATGTGGGTAAAGAGGAATTTCTCATATCTGCAATCTGTGCGCATGTTTGTAGCTTCTTTGCAATAGTGGAACCTGTATGGGATGAGAAAGAAGTGGAATGTATTTCTAGCTGTTCTAAGTGTAGATGAACAGGTCCTGATCTGGAGTTCATGCTTTAATAGCAGAAGCTTCACACAGACCAAAGTAATGATTTTTTTTTCTTATTTCCAGCCATTTCTATGGACACATTCCTTCATTGAAAATAAATGCCAGAGCCAGTAAGTCCCTACTGCCTGTACAATATTGCTATGAGATCATCCAAGCTCACATTCATAAAGATGTTTTACTTAAACTCTCCCAATTATGCCTCTTCCCAGTTTCTTCCTCACAAGCACTTCCCTAAGTAAATAACTCAGTTGACTCTTAGAGGGGAGAAGATGATGGTAGTATAGCTTTGTACAAAAGAAGTGAGAGTCACTAAGCAGTGTTTCATTTGCATGTCCTTCTTTATAGAAAAGCACTGAAAATCAAAGCTCTTAGAAAACCACCTGTCCATCCACATTTACCTTCTCTTCCACTTTATTTTATTCCTGTTAATTAAGTCACTACCAGCAAGCTACATTTCTGTGCTTTTCCTTTAGTCACTGAGACCTTTTATCTCCTATCTTGAAGAACAGAACACTTAAAAATATGATTTTTATCTGTTCCTTCCATTCCCGCCTCCCATTTCTTACAACTCAAAGAAAAATATTCCTTCCAGACAGTCTTCCTCCTGACCAATTTTTCTCCACTCCCAACACTTGCACATTGTTTTTTGTCTCCTCTGGTAAGGTCTTGTTTGGAAACTCATTCCCTTTTACTCTAGACTTTGACCATTCAAAAGTACAGATAGGAATAAGACTGGAGTAAGGAGTCAGATACTCTTTCACAACAGTCAAAACACCTAATTTTTGTGGCAAATTTCTGCCCTAAATTTAATTTTAAGTAAATTTCATATGTCTTTTTCAGGTACACATTTGTTTTCAAAAAGCAAGCAAAATGAATTAATGTTCACCAAAAACGAAAACAGAAAAGCTGAACAAGTAAATAAAGTGACAAGCTGGAGTGATGACATTCATCTTAATTTCAGTTTTCAGTCTCCATATTTCTACTCTTCTGCAGTTGCATATCTACTTCTTAACTTATTTTTTCTGAATAAACCAGGCTCAGAGAATTAACAGATGCCACAAGAAAGCAAATGTTCCTCTCTTCGGTAATTTGCGCAGCACCCAGTTTCACTTCCAATTTTGTGGGGTCATGAATAGATCTCAGCCATAAAACTTATGATTTGCCTAATGCCTGAGACCAGAGCAGGGTTAATGTGAAATGTCTGCTCCCTTCTTGCTCTGATTTGAGAGGTGGAGGCTGATTCAGAGAAGTCCTTCTGTTTGTAAGGCAGACAAAAAGCCCCAGACCACCCTTGTACACACCACTGTGCACAAGCCTGCCAAAGCCTTTCTGTTTGCTTTCAGGTGTAAGAAGCCAGAATTATTCTGATAGGATGGAGAGTTCTGACAACTGGCATGCAAATGTTCATAACAACTGTCCCACTTTGCTCCAGTTCCTGTTTATTACTTCTTATTCTTTTCAGTATCACTAAATCCCTTCAAGGCTTCTGTTATTATTGAAGAGGAGCCCACCTGGGAATGTTTAGGTCCTTTAGTAATAGCCTTAGGCCTAGATCTAATGTCTACTGAAAAAGGATTCACTGCTTAAAGGAAATACTGATGACAATTCGTTAGGGCATCATGAAAAAATCTGTTTCAACTTAGAAATAAAGCTGCTAGACATGTGAACAAATACTGTAGGTTAGCACTTACTGTATACAGACTGCAGGATGCAATAGAGATGTCCTGTAGTCCAACCTTCCTTTAAAAGTTTCTTAAGCCCTTAAAGAAAGAAAAAAAAAAAGAAAAAAAGAAAAAGAAAAGAACAAAAGAAAAGGAAAGAAAGGAAAAAGAAAATGAGTTCATAATGTTTTAAACTATAAAATAAATCTACTGATCTGCTATTAATACAATTCCTGCACTGTCTGAGGTTTGAGACACACATGTGTAATTCTTCAATGGCATTCTGTGTGTTATCTGGAAGGTCTCTCATTGCTGCTGCATCAATGCAAACCAGACTACACCCAGGCGAACAAAGGAAATTTAACTTTCATAAGTTGGTTTTAAAAATGCATTTACTTTGACTGCATTGAAAGAATCTAAAAAAAGATGAAAAGCATCTTTAGCATGCCCAAAACATCTGGTTTCATATTTTGAGACCGAAAGGAAATTGCATGAAGACTAAAATCTTGTTTTGATTTATATTATTATTGGAGGGCTGAGAAGCTGCCAGTCATAAAATAAAATTTTATGATGATAAATAAATAAGGAAAACAATCTGACAAAACATGTTGTGGAACAAAGCTCCATTTCAAGTTTAATTAACTGATAACAATGTTTATGATAGAAGAACTGTGCCACCAATTATACAGCTAGTAAATGCATGCTACCAAAGCAAAGACTGGCCTATAAAATCTGGGCTAAAAAGGTTTCTCTTGCAGCAAAATGCTTCCAAACAGAAAGGAGAAGGTATTCTCCATGTAGTAAATCATGCAGCAATTAAGATCCTCTTTGAAAATGTTTATTAGTCTTTATAGATTGTATAACAATTGCTCTGCTTCAATTGCACATTGTAAATTGCACAATAGTAGTAGTTCATGCTTTCTAATATGCCTACTGGTAGTGCCTGGAGAAGCTGACAGTTTAGAAATTGTTATAGGAAAGATACATCCATGGGGAGACAAGCAAAAAATAAATGTTTTCAGCTCTGCAGCACTTTGCCTTTTTCCAAAACCTTCCATGCAATCGTAAAGAAGTGTTCCAGCCAGAACATTACTTTAGAAACATGAAGATCAGCTGCCTTCTGCAGGGAGAAATGATACATGTAAGAGTTCACCCCCTTTCTGGAAACAGAGAATCATACATGTGAGCGTTCAGCCTCTTTTCTGGTAATAGAGGCTTGCATTTAAAATTGCTACATACTTGCAGTCCTTGTGGTTTAAAGACACTGGGATCACAGCCATGATATGCAGTACAAATCATTAACTTTAAGTTTATGCTATACTATAATTTGCCAGTTACTATATAAAATGCAGCATACAAAATACAAGATTTTGTATTACAGATATTATGAATCACTTGCTAAAATAATGCTGACATTTCTGTGGATACATTAAAAAAACTTGGCTCCTCTTCTGAGACTACTCCTTTTTCAACTTCTGTAATAATAAACCACATTTAGGTAGCCCTGAATCCAGCTATCTGAAGGAACAGTACATTAACTATTCTGATCACATGCCTTATCACAGCTTTTCACCCCATTAACTGTAACTGAGCAGTGAACTGTTGGCCAGACTACAACCCCAGCACAAGTCCTGCTTGTCCTTTCCTATCTCCCTTCCTGCCTGCTGTACAGCTTAAAAACACAACTCTGTCAGAAAACAAACAAAACCCCCCCGTTCAAGTTGTGTGTTAAAAAATATAGGAAGTAAATCTTTCAAATGTTTCCCAAAAGAAAACATATAGTGAAATTTGTGTACATTGACAGAAAAGGTTTTCAAACTGAATGGAAAGATCTCCTCTGTCAAAGTCAATGCTTAGCAACACAGTAAACATTCTGAGGAAGTAAAAAAAGTTGTTGTAAAAAACTTCCATGATTTTAGGTTACATGCATTTACTGCAAGGCAGGGAAAGGAAAGATCAAGAGCATTCTGAAGAGTATTTGCTGCTTTAGTAATAAGCCCAAAATACTTGGAATTTATATTCCACTAACTTCTTTGTTGATCCACATGCAATAATTCTTCCCTTGACAGCATTTTGCTATTGTTTCTTTACCTGTCTTGTTTCCTCTCCTATTCTGCTTAAAATATGATAGTTTTCTCTGTCCTCTAGTATGGGACTGTTTTTTATTTCTTAGGTGCATGTAAAGCTCTCACTGTTTCACCAGTTAGAATGAAACCAGGGAGTCTAAGCTTCTTGTGATTACTTCTAAGTACAGGTGCAAGCAACTTAACATCCTCTCTCCAGTCCTGGAGGGAATTACTTCTGGCATGTTTCAATTCATTATCTTGAATCTTAATCAGCTGATGTAAAAAAATTAGTTCCATCAGCTGATGAAGGCCTAGAGTAATGAGTAAAAACATCCTGATCAAGACTCCCAGCTGCATTGAATGGGACTCTACAAGTTAGGCTAACCCTCCCTGCATTCTTACAATTAATTAAGAAATTCCCCTCTTCTCTGCACCCATCAGAAATAAAGATCAAATGAAAGATTATTGTCTCCTTCAGTCATTTGGTGTCTTACAACTGTAAATCTCCAGAACAGGTTTTACAAATCTTAATGTGCTCAACTTCTTGAAAACAAAGTGAGAAAGGATGTTGTTGACTTTTAAATGCAATCCAATCATTGCAATGGCATAAGAATCTTTAAAATATATTAATAATATAACTGACTAAAACTTCTCAGTAAAGTTTATGGTTTCAGGCATCACATTTTCCAACAGGAAAAGAAAAAGAGAAAATTTTTTCACCCCCAAATGGGTTTGCATGTAAGGTATACATAATAAAAATGAGAACATGTACCTGCAAAAATAGAAAAGTGAAAATAAATTGCAGACAAAATTTTAAGAAATGTACAAAAAATGAAATTAGAAAAAGAAGAACAAATATTTTTAATTATCTATCATAATAACTGTAGATGTCCCATATAAATATAGCAAATAAACAAGTTTAATGGAACTATTTGTCTTTAAATCCACTGTTTCTTCAATCTGGTACACAAATAAGAGGGGAAAACAGCCTATAGCTCTCAGATCCCTTTTGATTCCTTGATGCTATCCTGTGTCCAAATAGCCAGTCCTTTCTCTTGGAGTCACAGCTATGTGGCAATTGGCACAGTAATCACACCGTGCAGTTATCCCTGCATTAGTGACCTCCAGACTGCATTACTGCAACTCAGACCTAGGAATTAAGCTGTACATTCTGACAAAGCTCCACACGAGGGAAAACATGACAGAATATCTGCTTAACAAAGCAAATTGCCACGTTTATCCACTTCAAGGTTTCCATCTTGATATTTAAACCTCTCAATGTGATATGAAATCTCTGTGCCTCTACCTATAGGATCACCTACATGGTTATGATGTTCTTATCACTCTGAAACCGTGAAACTGCAAGGGAGGAGGAGGAAATATGGTGTGGAATACTCAGAATCTTTACAGAAGCCACATCAAAACTTCAGGTTTCATATCCTGGTGACAAAAGCTATTAGAAACTGCAGATCTACCTCAGAAGTCATGGCCCTTTGAAAGACACATCTCTGTCTTGTCTTTCCCTTCACCAACACAAATCTGAATCAGCTGTTTTCCCTCTAATCCAGTAAGAAAGAGAAAATGGTATTGCAATTGTCATGATGATGAATAAGAGGAGTGGAAGAAAGGAGGATGTGCTGATCACATGGATCTCATCTGGGGTGACACTAAGAGAAGTTAAACAAAATTAAAATGAAATTCAAAATTTCATAAACTCTGCATGCTGATGCATGAACCTTATGTGGAAAACTTTGCTTAGTTGTCTGTAACTCGTCCAGCATGTCCCATTAATGATCTTTTTCTGAGCAACATCATGTTCTAGCCAAATCTTCATTATCCTCTATCTGACCATTACCATATTCAAAAGAAGAGAGAGAAAAAATAAAATGCAAAGCACAGAGGAAACTCCACTTAAAAAGCCTGAGACATCTCAAGCACTGTAAAAATGTAGCACTCAGTTGTAAGGATGAAGGTAAAAAGATGTCCCCAAGGCAATCAGGAGGTTTGAATTTCTAGGATATAATGCTGACAATAGCCAAATAAGACTGCCATGATCTGAAATGTAATAAATATTATTGCTAGCAATGCCACTGTTATTGTATATGGTATTTAAAGAAAGGATATAAAATGTTGAGAATTTTACGTGTCAAGTGCTACAATAAGCAGCATATAAGAATCAGAAAACTGAAATAAGGATTGGACTTTTACAGATTTTTTTTACCCTGATTTGCATTCTGTGTCATCACACTGGCTGTTGTGACATTGCATATCTAATCAGGCTAGAACTGGCTGCTTTTAACTAGAATAGGATCTGAGACTGCTAATTTACCTTTGTTATTGACTTCACAGACTCTTTCAGCAGCCTTATGACTTGGTTACAGGGGTCTCCATCTGACTGAGATCCCACTTGCGTGCTTATGATCTGACAGTCTTTATTTGAGACCTGGATATTTCACTTGGTGACTGAATCATTCCAAGTAATTCTGGAATGACCACACATGTTTCTACATGTACAGCACTCAGCACTGACAGATAGGGTGTAAGCCTGTCTGTCTGGACTCCGGGTGTTATAGTGGCTCAGAGATCTTTTAGCTCAGCAATGTGATAGTTCTCAGTCCCAAAATGATAAGCTCCCAAAGATGGTTTGCATCCAGGCTTTTCCACTCCTTACTTTGGTAGGGATGTGCTATTGTTAAACTCAGTGTTAGCAGAAGCAGCTACCTCTGCCACTTATTGGGATATCAGCTGAGTTTGTTTACTTTGATGCATCCTACTGCTTTTGCCTCGGCATTTCTGAATTTCCCTGCAGTTATGCTGTTTCACCTGTGATGTATCTATCTGTTATATCAGTCCTCTCTTCTTTGGCCCTTTTAAGTGATTCCTTATTATGCATTTTAAAATTGAGAAGTGAAAAAAAAAAAAAACCAAAACACTCACACAATGAGCACTTATACCAAATTTTGTCTTTGTAGCCAAAAAAAAAAAAAAAAAAAAGAAGACAAAGGAAGGTGTGTTGTCATGGTCTCATGTCTAGCCTTAATGCTACTCACTCTTAGAGTCAGAATAGCTCAGTTCCTAGTATTTTCATGGCAAAAGTATCCTTCTGCAGAGGAATGCTTTGTGCTTGTGGCTCAGTAATTAGATATATGAATATACCTCACAACTGCAGAAAGGTAGAGAGAGCAATTTAATGCTGTTAGTCCCCTTGATACTGTCTGGGTGGCAGCAGGTGTTACAGTTGGGACTACTAGATAGATAATATGTCTTCACACATGGGAATGTGACAGCATACAGAGCAAAAAAGCATGCCTCATGGAAGGTGCTTCCGTTCTTTCTTCAGCTGAAAACAAAGTAATGCAAGTCTTAAAAGGGGGGAAATGCTGTGAAAGAAAGGTAAATAATTGCCCCTCTGGGTTTTCATACACAACCTACCTCACATGTGCAGCAATGCCTGAAGCTAATCTCTCAGTACTTTTTGTAGCTCCAGTTAGAGTGATATTTGGCAGCTGCTAGAGGAATCTGGCTTATCTGTTGCCAAATGCATGCAGTACGTGTGTGTGGCAACTGCTGTCTTCACCAAAAAAAGATTGGTTCAACAGTATTTGTCGTATTTTCTTTCTACTCTTTCTACCCTCAGGAATATAACATTTCTCTATTGCTATACATTTTATTTTTCAGTCTTTTTCTGGCTACAGTAGCAGATGCTGAAGGTGCTGCACTGTCCCACCAGACCTGTGGTTTGGTCTCAGTCCTGCGGCTTCTCTGCATACATCCCAAACTTAGCATAAAACCACTTTCCTGCTTTTTTATCCACTAGACTACTGCTTTTGGAAGTTGTCTATTATCATTTTGATTATTCTGGTTTTCTACTTGCTGAAGAATAGTGTCTGATAATTTAAAGAACAGTTCACTCACCTACAGGGCTTTCCACCATACAGCCCTACATCTCCCACAGCTCAAACTGGTGGGTTACCAGGAAGCAACTGGTGTGATCCCCAGACCACTTCTGACTGTGTGGAAAAAGTGCATTAAAGCTAGTAAGGGGGTGCCCATTTTTTACGGATGCCCCTTCTGCTTCTGTAATTTGTCTGACCTAATTTAGTAAGCATGTAGAGGCTTCAAACAGCTATCTCAGCCCATTTTAGATAACTTTAGGTGGTCAAAAGAATAATGTTTTAAAAGTGACTATCTGTGTTACACAGAATAACACAATCACAATATCACAGAATCACAGAATCACAGAATAACTGAGTTGCAAGGGGCCTACTAAGATCAAGTCCAACTCCCAGGCCCCCACAGGACCATCCCCAAAGGTCACACCATGTGCCTGAGATCATTGTCCAAAGGCTTCCTGAACTCTGCCAGGCTTGGTGCTGTGACCACTTCCCTGAAGAGCCTCTTCTTGTGTCCACCCACCCTCTGGTTGAGGAACGTTTTTCTAATACCCAACCTAAACCTCCTGTGACAGCTTCAAGCCAGTCCCTCAGGTCCTGCCCTTAACAGAAACCTTGGGGTAGTATTTCAGTTGTAGATACTTTAAATTTGACTGTAGCCCATTTTGTGTTGACTTGGCTCAAACCCCAACACTGGCTGGGATGGCCAGGTACACGAATCTACACTACAACAGACCAGGAAAGGTGCAGGAACCCTTCTGGGTCTCCATTCAGCGCCTGGAGTAAGAAAGGTCCTGTGTCCCACAGAGTCAGGGCAAGGGATTCTCCCAGGCTTTAAGGAGAAACAGAATCAAACAAACCTGCCAAAATTACAAGTTTCTGAATTTCAAATAACAGCAGACATGATCTTGGTTGTCTTGCAAGAGTGCAGGAAGGCCATATGGGGTCAAAGCCAGATGTTGCTTGTAGTCTACCTTTTTAAATAAAGTATATCTAAGGAAAGCAGTATAAGAAATTGAGCCAATCCAGGTTTTCTGGTTATATTCAGTGCTGGAAATAAATATCAGGAGGTCCTGTACTTCCTTTGTACCCTTTTTTCAAACTTTTTTCAACTTTTTTGATTTTCAGAGGCATTCACACTTCCACAGACTTACGTTAACAATGGATATCTCAATACTTTTTAAGGCAAAAAATTAGAATTCAAAACTAATGCAAAACAGACGTAAGCTACCAAAATGTCACTCTGTCCAAATTTCAACATTAGAAGCCTGGTTAATAAAATAGTAAAAGTACTCCATAATATTTTTGCAATCCTTAATCTCACTAATTTCCTCTACTAAGGTTAAAATAGTCAAAATGCAGATAAATTTTCAGCGATTGCCAGCCATAGCAGCAAACATAGTTTGCAAAAAAGGACACATTTTATGGAGACAAACAGCAGGTTTTTGTAGGTCATATCAAACTATATTAAACACTTTTATCCCAGCTCTTTGAAAGCAGATGACTAGAGAACACTCTTCCGGAGCTGTCCTGCATGGTATCTGCTAATATTCATGCACTGACAAAACTATTTTGACATATGGAACTATGTACAGTAAATTGAAGTCCCAGTTAAAAATAATGATACTAATTAGTTATAAAATGTGGGTGATAAAAGCTATATATGCCAAATAGAATAAAAGACAAGTTGATTAGGGAAAAATGTTTTTAAGAGAGTATCACTAAAACCTGTGGCTAATCTTTCATGAGACTAATCCCCTCTTGAAGGGAATACTGAATACTTGATGTGATCACCACATCCACAAGGATGTAGGCAAGCAGAGCAACATCATGCACTGTGTTCCTAGTTTTGGCCCTGGTCCTTGTGTCACATTTATAAGTGGCTGCTATGAACAATGACCAGGGTATGTCTGTCTTCTATCACAGTGCTCCTACTCTCAGAAAACCTGTGTGGAAACTGTGTGCACTCCAACCTTAATCCACACATGATTTAAATGATCACATGAAAAAGTTCACAGGGTTCACGTCCAGATAGACAATTGGCTCTTTATCACCCAAAACAAGACATATGGATCCTAATCTCAGGTCTTACATGGTTATAGGGTGAGGTCCTGAGGTGAAGAAACTTCCTGGCATGTTGAAGTAGAAAATAACAATGGGCAAGTCCTGAGAAAAAGCAGTTTCTGAAAATGAAGTCTACATGAGAAAGTCTGTCCTTGAAGCCACTCTTATCTAAATAAATTATTTTCCCCCAGTAATCTGGTAAACTGTCTGTTATGCATTGAAGTTTGTCTATCTATAGAAAGAGACTTGAAAAACTCTTGAATGTGTCCAAAAATACTGAGCTAAGTTGATCCCTCTTATGCATCAGCAAGAAGCTCTGTGTCTCTGCATGAACATCCCCCTGTACCACTCCTACCTGCAATGAGAAAGGAACAGCAAGTCAGATGCTGCTCTTAGCAAAGTCAATAGGAGCATTTATGTTGATGTCAATGGGAGCGTTTACATTAATCTCAAAGGAAGGAAGATTGCATCACCAGCAGAGAGATGACATTCTTCCAGAAATGAATCTAAAGTACAATAAAATCTGCAGGAATGTCACAGACCTTCTTTGCTTGAGCTTGCATCTGCTTAGACGTAAGGTTCTCATATGAGTGTTTTAAAAATGTGGTGCAATGTTCTTTGCATAATATTCAGGCCTATTGTCTGCTCTCATTTTTTACATAGAACACACTGTCAGCATCTGCATTTCATCACTTCCATCTCAAGGAAGTTCTGTTCAGGTGGTCTTTTACATTATTTGAATAATGTATATAATGAATGAAAAGTAAGTTCAAGCAAGCTTTACAAGAAAACCCTCTACTCGTATACACAAGGACTGATCAGAAGGTTAAATGAAAAAAAATAATGGCCTATAACTGGCTTCAAATATTTTAAGCAGAAAATGCGTGTAAGTTGTCTTAAAAAGAAATGGTATCTATCTGATTGGATTAATGAATCTGTATAATTAATGTGTACAAATTTTAAAGGATAAAAATACTATGGGCTTTAGTCTCCCTTAGCAAAGAACCCATGTTATTCAATCAATGCCATCTAAGTAAAAAGGTGGTAATGAAAAAACATGTAGTCATAATAAAAATAAACCTTTCTTTTGCATGCACTTTAAGTAAGGCTCCTCAGAGGCTTCACATATTGTGGGACTTAGAGATAGCTATCTGTATCTGAATTATTTCAGAGAGCTTAACATACCTCTGTAGATTGTAAAGGATAGTTTAAAAATTTAAAGAGTAAAGAAAAAGAGCATCAAAACCAACACTGAACATTTTTCTCTCTCTCTTTTTTTTAAACTTTTGAACTGATTTTTCTGGAGATTGGGATCATCTTCAGTACAAAGCAGGAAGAAAAGTGAAAATTCTATTTTCCCCATCCATCCCAGCCAGCCTCAGTAACTGCCCAGTTTCTATTGCATATTAGCTTCACTCCTTTTTTCATTCCAGTCTGTAGACAGTATGCCAGGGAAAGCATGATTTTGTGTCCATACAGCTGATAATTTTCGTTCACTGTCTCTGAAACAAACATGAAGATGTGTTAGGTTTGGTCAAACACAGCCTGGAACAAAAAATCTCATGCTTTGGATAGGTCTGAACCGCCTGTGGGCCCCAAGGTGTTCCATCAGGCCTTGTGCAGACTTTATTAAAGAATCCTGTGGTAGCTGAAGGAAGGCCAAGACAGAGAATCCTGACTGCTTTTTTTGTGTCTAACAGATTACTTAAAGTGCCTCCTTCAGCAGAAGTCAGAAAGCAGAACTAATAAGCATCAGGTTGGAAGAAGGTAGAACTTGCAGTGTATCTTTTACTATAATCTTAGTCCTGGGAAAGGTTCTAGTACCAGTCAGGGAGACATGGGATTGAGAAGACTTTCCTAATGAGCAGTGACAACCATCCAGATTGTCCGTTTGTAAGGAGAGGATTTCATTTCATGTTTTAAACCAATGATTTCTGTACAGCCTCACATCATTCTTTAGCTAGGAAGGCAGGGAGGGTTTTAATTAGTGAAAAACTGAATTTCAGCAAAGAGATGTAGAAGCAATTATTTACCAACACTGTGTATATGAACTTAATGTAGGAGGGGGAAATGTCCTTACAAGTTCTGTTAGTACTAGACATTTCAGAATCTTGGCTACAACTGGCCTTTCATTGTCTTCCTCTATATTCCATTTATAACATTTGCACTGTAGGAAATCTGGTGGATGAAAAGTAGTGTGTAGGTAGGTAGCAATGCTGTGCAGTTGGATGGCTTTCACAGCAGTCACTCCTTTAAAAGCACACACACACACTTGCACACAGTGCCACCCATAAAGTTCCCCTTTATAATTTCAGGAACAACTGAGTCGAAGCCCGTATTTTTAGCAATTATTGGTTTCTAATCTGCTAGAGCCAGAAATCTACACTGCCATTAATTCACCTGCAGACTTCACATTGCTTTGAACAGGAATTATGCAGGAATGGACACTTCATAGCAGTTTAAATGAAATAAGCTTTTGCAATGAAGAAATGAACACTGAAGCCAATCTAAGCCAAGAAAGGAACATTGACATCCTGAGTGAGAGCTGACCTAAAAGGATAGAACATCAGGTGCAATTGTAATTTTTCAGTTTTAAGAGACAGATTAAGTACTGAAAGCAGCTGGCAAAATGATAGAGATTATTTACAAGTATTCTTGTCACTTTCTTGAGCTGGGTCTTGTTCTGAAGGTCAAGAGCAGCTCCACTGCTGCTCAAAAAGAACTTTCTGGACACAAGACTGAGCCCATGCCACTGGTAAAGCTCAGTGTTTTAGCTTGGCCTTTGTATAACAACCCTTCAGTCACCCAACATCAGCCTTCTAGACCATCTAACAGAATGCTGGGAAGGGCAGGCTGAAAACATCTGGTTTTTTTTCCATAGACTCTCAATATTCCTTCAAGGACACTGGGTTTATTTCCGTAAGGAACAAGTTCCTGGACTTATGGTTTAATGAACTCCAGGAAATTGTCTGTTCACATGTCATGGCACCCTGCCCCCCCACCCAGTAACACCTTAAAGCCAAGGAAGTGCTCTGCATCTGAATGGGCAAAGATTTCCCAGTGAAGGTCTTCTATTTACAAAGGTAGACCTTTTCTGTCTGTCCACACAAACTGTGATAGGGAGTGAGTATGAAGAGCAGCAAATAAATTCAGGTGTTGCACTACCTTTCAGGGGAAAACCCAATACATATTTGTCTTCAGGTCAGATCAAAGTGCAGCTCTTGCCCCAGACTCAACTCACCAGCCTACTGCTGCTGTCATGGGATCAAAGAGGGATTAGGAATCAAGTACAGTTAAGATTAGAGGTTTCTTAATAGTCATGGAGGATAAGTAACTCTATGTGAAGGTATGTCAAACAGTTTGACTTCCATGATTGCAGTACTTTATATTACTTTTATATAACATTGCACATGATACATACATCACTGTTACTCTTACAATATACCAATTTATGAGTACTTACCTCCTCAAAATCAGTCCCCTTTAATGTTTCATGTAAATTGTCTTCAAGATTACCTCACATTTCATGAACAACACAAAGTCATAAATGGATCCTGAAAAATGCAAAATGAAAGTATTTTTCTAATTATGGTCCTGTGGTACAATGGGAAAAAGAAAACCAAATATATCAAATCTAAAAAAAATGAAATAAAAAATACACCCCACCCCCAAAACAAGACAAAATATTATTGTCAAGATTTCTTGCCCTGGGAGAGGTTTTCTGGATACTTTCTTAGGAGGATTTTCACTTCTCAGTGATGGAACTATATTACAATAATTGAATTTCTGGATAGAAAAAGTGACACACATAAGGGCAGGTTTCTGTCTATATGCAAGCACTCTTTAGTTTTTGAAACATCCCTCTCCTAAATGCTGTCATTAAAGGCTAAGTTTTTGTCTCTCAACAAAAAAATGTAAATGTATATTGTGAATAGATTTACATGGGTTTTATTATACTTTTATTCAAATAAGCTTCACAATGTTACCTGGTTTTGTCCTACCTGATATCATTGTTTGGAGCATGCTTCACAGAGTAATTGAATTAGTAAAAGCATACCATATGAAAAATTATCATTTTGAAATAATATTACAGCCTGAGAAAACATTGAAAGTCACTGTCTAGCACGCCTTACAAACAGGAAATCAGACTGAGCCCAGGAAAAAACCCTGCTTTATAATAGATTGTTATACTTTACACTCCAATGGGCTTTTTAAACTGTAAGACACTTGGCAAACATGAGACAAGATGTTATAATGTACTTCCTCTCTGTTTCATGGCACTTTTTTACCCAAGCTGCTGATAGAGTAATTGATAGAAGGAGGTGAGTAACCTTTCTAATTTAATGAATGGAATCATGATGCTGTTCAGTCTGGAGCTCAAAGAAGGAACTTAGATTGATTTGTGGGTAAACTGTGAGATGGTGTCAGAAGAATAAAAAAGCAATTTTTGAGCGTTCTTTAAATTACACTTCCGTTATTCAAGGATTTGTGATTTTACTAAACAAGTTAAAATAATTTATAGATAAGTGATTTTTTCTTAAATGGACAGTTCTTCTGCTGCTTAAGAAATGGGCAGATGTGTGCTTGTTCCAAAATGAGGTGTGTGGCAGTTATTGGTGGGGTGCAGCTCTCTCTGTGACAGGCTGCATTTCCTGGTCAGACGCAGAGTGTGGGAGGGAAAGTGTTCTGCTTAAAGTGAAAGAGCTCTGTTTTTTCATTGTCCAAATTCAGTCATTCCTACACAAGAGCAGGACTCACTTCACTTACCTTGAACCATCTTAATGTTAAATGTTTGTTTTAAGCTAGTCATCTAGGCTGCCTCTATACTTAATGGGTACAGATAAGCACTTCCAGAAGGCAATCATCCTAGCCTAAAATAGCTATCTTCAATAGTAGCTTATTCCTAGCTAAATTAGCCAGCTTAAACTGCTTAATTCTGGTACCTAAATCAGGTAAAATGAACCTCAAACCAAGAATTAGCAAAGAATAGCAAGGCCAGTGAAGGTATCAAGACTTGCACAGTGAGAACACAAACATCTGTTGAATAAAAAACGTAACAGTCCAAAGTCTTCTATGAATGCAGAAGAAAGTCATGCTTAGCAAACATGCCTGGGCTGGTAGAAACATCTGGGCCAGAGTCCTCATGCTGCAAGATTCTTGTGAGCAATAAAACACTAGTGCTGACAGAGAGATCCATAGTGAATGAGCCAGTGAAAGCTTTTACAAAAAAGCAGAACTAGTGTTTTAAAAAACCCCATATTTTACATTAAACTATAGTTTGTATTCAGTCTAACTCCACCTGCAAACCATGTCAGGTCTTCAACAGGGAGCAAGATTTTGTCAAAATACTTTGTCCTCATCCAGCCTTCAAAGCCCCTGCATTTACAGCAATACAGCTAATGAGATAAGAGGACTATAATCTCTAGGAGAATCCACATACCTGGGGCTGGGTATGAGCTGGCAAGAGGGGAAAGTATGTGGTCTGAAACCACGGTATGGCTTCTGGGCATGAATAATGTGCTGCCCACAGCTCTGCCACACAAAGGAAGACAAGATTCTTGAAAAATAATCCAAAGTTCATATGCTCTGTAAAAAATGACTTGCCTGAGGAGATGAGTTTAGAAGTAGGAAGACTAACCCATGTACTTGGGAGACTGGTGATAAGAGGAGTTGAATATGGTGAAATACATTATCAGCTGATGGTTTCAAAGACACAATTTTGCATCTATGTGGGAAAACACTGCATTGTGAAGTCTAGTTGTTAATATCAAAGAGCTGTAAATGGAACAAGGTCTGAGTCTCCTTTTGTTTACAAAGTTGTAAGTAAAAATACCAAACTAACATGGTGCCCTTAAGTGATCAAACATGACAGGGTTTTCTGTGGACACTGGTTGCAGACACAGGTGCACTTGCTCTGACCACCCTGGAAGAAGAGAGTGCCTGGGAGAAGGGATGCCTCATTGGGAGATGAAGACAGAGTGTGGGGCTACTGCCTTCACATGGCACCCAGAACAGGTCTGGTCCACGTGTTGTTGACTCGGAGTGGAGACAATGGACCACTTCTCTATACACTTGCACTGTTAGGTATGGAGTTCAGAGCAGAACTTGGATCAATACAAATGTTAACACTGAAGCAATAGGAATCTTACTTCAACACCCCAGAAAAGCCAGGAGACTGGTCAACCCCCAAAGCACGCCCAGTGTGAGATTAATGGAGATGGACAGCAATCTCTGGGTCAACTACTCATTAAATAGGTGTTTCCAAAAGACACACAACAACACAGTCTCTGCTTCTCTCTTTCCATAGACTGGAAAAGAAGCTTTGGACTAGATAGCCAGCCCTTAGAAACTCAAGAACAAGATGAATCCAGTCCAAAATACGATTTTAAGGCAAAGATGTATCAGTAATTTCACTACAAGTGTTCTTCTAAAGCTCTTGTGGTTTCCCCAAGCCAAATGTCACAACCTCTGGAAATTCAGTGCTCAACATAAACATAAGAATTATCTCAAAGTATTTGGGTGGAGAAATGCAGTGAAGATGTATGAATAACTTTAACTGCTCTCTGAAGCACTGCACAGAAATGCACAGCACGATTGTAGTGCCAAATTAGACCAAATGATTTGCAAAGCCATATTACATTACTTTTTATATCTCACAAATATCCAGGCAAAAATAAAACTTAACAACTTATTCCCATACATTTTTTATACTAATGAGTTCCTTCCTTTACTTACAAGTTTTCAACTAGAATTTTATACATCATTGCTGATAATAATTTGGTTATATTTGGTATCAAGTTACATTTCTTATGTCAATAAACACACACTACTGTAGTAAGATTAAAGCTGAGCAAAGTAGGAACACATTCATATACTCATGCATAACACTTGAGGGAGACAATAAAAGAAGAAATCATTTGTATGGTCTAAAAGTAGTATATCAGCCATTTTGTGGCCTTCTCCATACAAGGAAAGCTCCACTGAGTGTGAAAATAGATGAAAAAAATGACACAATTGACTGAAGTGCAGCATTTTTTAAATAAGTTTTTGCCTAGAGCAAAAGGAAAGAATATATTCCTGAATAGATAACTTGTGTCCTTGGAGTTTAAGGGCCATGAGCTGCAAGAGTCATTTTTATGGTATCATTTTTCTTGATCTGGTTAATGTTTGAATAGGAGATAAATAGCTTTATAATGAATAATAATAATTATCACATAAATAATTGTTTAAAGCAATTTTTTGGCTGTCATGGAAATTAGGACATCTAAATTATCTTAAGAATAAGGAGATTCTGACAATATATAAAAGGATCTTGAGGGAATGTCTAAAAAACAATGAACTAATGTCAAAGATTATATGTCAGTTGTGCCTGTGTTTCGTGTTGCTAAATGAGACAGGATGGCATGCTGGGAATATACTTTTTAGGCTTTCTATTACATATGGGAGAGTACAAATTAATGAAAGTTTAAGTTTCTGAAGAGTGCATATAATTCTACTGAAAATGTCTATTTTTGCTTAATAAAAAGCATTAAAAGTGACCCAGTGGAAAAGGGCTTGAGAATGGTGGTTGGCACCTGTCAGAACATGAGCCAGCACGTGCTCAGATGGCCAAGAGGGACAATAGCATTTTGGCCTGCATCAAAAATAGTGTGAACAGCAGCATGAGGGCAGTGATTGTCCCCCTGTAGTCAGCACTGGTCAGGCCACACTTTGAATCCTGTGTCCAGTTTTCGGCCCCTCACTACAAGAAAGACATTGAGGGGCTGGAGTTTGTCCAGAGAAGGGCAATGGAGCTGGTGAAGGGTCTGTAGCACAAGTCTTATAAAGAGTGGCTAAAGATCTGGGGATGTTTATCCTGGAGAAAAGGAGGTTCAGGCATGTGCTTATCAGTTGAGGGTTGTGGCAAGATGGAGTTTGGTCTCTTCTCCCTGGACAAGAGGACATAGCTTGAAGCTGTGTCAGGAGAGGTCCACTCTGAACATCAGAAAGGTTTTTTTTCACCAAAAGGGTGTTTAGGTATTGGAATTATCTGCCCGGGGAGGTGGTGAAGTCACCATCCCTGGAACTATCCAAGAAACGACTGGCGTTTAGAGCTCTGGTTCAGATGTGGTAGTTGTGTTGGGTAAAAGGCTGGACTTGATCATATTGGAAATAATTTCCAGCCTCAGTGACTCTTTGAAAAATGCAGACTGAAGAATGTAAACAGAAATTAGATAAAAGAGTACATAAATTGGGAAAAAAAGCAATAAAATCTTATTTATCAATGTTCAAAGCTATGGAAAACGACCATTGAACTGCTGTATTCACAAAATCAGAATTAACATTACAGCTGCAGTGAGGTTACTGATGTGCTGCTTGCCTAGAAAAGGTTAAATTACTTTTATATAGCTAACACCTTTTTTCCTTACAATTTTTTTATTTCTTTTAAATGCGCACAAAATATTTTTTTTAATAAGAAGAGTGAAGAAATCATGAATCATACATGACAGCTGTCAGTTAAGCATTGCTAGAAGACACCCAGATACCATATTGATGGAAGCACTCCAAGAAGCTGAAGAGAACAGTCCTGTGCTATCAGGAAAACTGAAGTGATGGCCTAATAAATGTTTTCTGAATTTTAATATTTGGGGATTTATGATCTAGAGATGACTTATACCACAAAAACCACACACAACTCATAGGCTACTGACAGTAAGAAAGACATGATAGGTTTAAAATGTGACTAATGATAGAAATGTAGGGGGGAAAATGAATACTCTCGCATGCTGACACGAGTAAGGGTAAGTATCCTTTTCAATTCATTAAAACAGGAGAAACCATAAAATCACCTAACCACATGCATTCCTTGCACTATATAGCAAAACTGCGATTTCCAAGCCACATTTAAGGAGCTCCTAACTTAAAAATTTGACTTCAAAATTCAATTTGTACAGTGTATTAGTCTCTTATTTGGGGACACTCATTTTGGAAAACATAAAGCTGTATGTTTTCTTAACACAGACACACCAGTTCAGTCTTTCACCATGTGGCATCTGCACTTAGTGTGGCATTGCTGTACATCCTGTAGAAATGGGGTGTTCCATTTGTGACAAACACGTTGATGGTGGAATAGCATCAAAGGTAAGAAAACTGCTTCTGCTACTTTAATAAGGTGGCATGTTTTCACCTTTTTAGGGGTTTGAAAGGAACAACAGTCATCCTCCCTGGTCCCTTTGAGGATTTTGGGAAGACTGTGACAAGATTGAACGGGAAGGATTAAGCCCTTGTGTAATTCCAAGAAGCTGTTTTGATCTTGGCAATGAGATTGCTCTGCAGGGCTTTGCACTGTCAGACTAGAGAGAAACTGAAACCAGAGAAATATGAGAGACTCAAGAGAAGAAAAAAGGGTTATTATACTCAAACCAGTAGCCAAAAGTCATCATTCATTTTCTTCTGGTCTTATCTGGGATTCACTGGGATACAGTTGTGACAATAATTCTGAGAAAGGTATTATCATCTTTCTGCCCACCTAATCTACCTTAACTTTACTGCAAACAAAAGGAAGGGAAAAATTCACCTCACTCGTCACAGTCTTCATGGAAACTCTCCTCCAAATTCCTCAAACTCACAAACTTGATTTGCACCTCCTTCTTCATGCAAGAAAGCCAAATAACTAGTACTTTTCTTCTGGACAAACAGAAATGAAGTAAATATTTGTTTTGAGATTAAATTTGGCTTGGTTTAGTTTTAAACAACAAAACATTTTTTTCTCCATGTTTTAATGCTCTCATGAAAACAAGTGGAGTGAAGCTCTCACAACTGAATTACATGGCCAAATTATAAGTTTCAAACATTTTAACATTGAAACATTTCAAATATCAAAAATATGAATATGTTTAAGATATTTGAAGAATTTCTACCAACTTTAAGCAAGACATGCCTAAGCATGATCTCATGGTAATGTAACATTTTCAATATTTATGTATGTCTATTTTCTGGCCAAGTGCAAAGAGTGCTGGAACTTATCTGCTCAGTATCAAATTAGTCAAGATAGATATTAGTTGTGAAATATTTGTGGGACTAAATTACTTTTCTGTGCTGGGATGCTATGCTTATTGCACAACATTCATCGAGAATATAACTGGCCCTCAGAAAATGTTTGTGTCCTTGGGAGGAGCTTTTGGTCTCTGTCAATTCATCAAGGGAGCTGCTGGATGGTGAAAGAGTTTAGGAGTTTAGGAATTGGGGATCTGTTGTGTCTTCTCATCAGCTCAGGATCACAGTGCCAAGGAAGGAGGCTGGTGTTCTGCCAAGAACTCAGCTCAGAATCAACTGCAACTATATCAAAATAGTCCTAACTCTGGAATGTTTCATTCTCAGTTTTGGTAAACTGGCATGTTTCATTGGATTAAAGCCTTCAGTTGAGCATCCAGGTGAACTCTGCTACAACCAGTCAACTTCAGCTGAAGTAGGGACCCTGAAAATCTCCATGGCATTCTTTTTCTATTCTGCAACATCCATTCAAAAACCACATATGTCTTTTGACTGTTGATGCTCACTGAAGGGTTCAAAATGATACGAGCAGCCACACGTATCCCCACCTGCTGCTAAGTCTCTGCAGTAGTGGGAAGCTCAGATTAGCTGTCCACAACTCCTCTGCCGCAGTGACCTCCAGTGGGAAGCAGCAGGAAATGGGAAAGTGTGTGGGTAGTAAACCAGCATTGCCAAGTTCAGAAAGGTCACAGGAGATCCATGACTCTTGGTAGCTGTGTGCAGGAGTGGGGGGAGGAGTGTGCACTGAAGGGACTCAATCACCGGCATTGTTCAGACAAGAAGGCCTTAGGAGGGCCAAGTTTCATGCCAACACAAACTCAGAGAATCACAGTTGCTCTGGGTCTCAAAGTTGAGAAAACAAATCCCTGTTAAACTTTGGGTTATATATGGTACTAGTTTATAGTATGCCTCAACTCCCCTGGGGCTGAAGGGGCCTTTCATGGCAATTATTTTCAACTTTATTCAAGCTCAGAGCTCTAAAGATAAAACTTGAAGTAAAACCAAACTCTGGCCATAATATTCTACCTCAGTGAAGTATTCTCTTCTCCTCAGAGGTTTCTACCTGCCTACATACCTCTTCTCACCAGTTAGGTGAAAATGGTATTTGTCTTGCTGGGTGCTTATCGTGTCAGCCAATGTGGCTATTTCTCTGATCTGAGTACAGGAGACTAATTCTCTCCCCCATTCATGTCATCTCTGGGTATGCTTAATGAAGAAAAGGAGAACTTGCTGCTGATAACAAGAGATTATTAAGTTGCTGTGAAGCCTCTGCTTTTTACTGTCTTTAACAAAATTTGTTTGTGAATCACCCGTACAGAGCACCATGTGCTTCTAAAAATGCTTGAAATTAATATTCCAGAAATTATTATAAAACACTATGATTTTGACATCCCATTTTCTATAGTAAAACACCTAAAAATTACAGTATGCTTAACTTCTGCAGTGAACACATGCTTTTTCTTACTATTAAGCCATTTATCAGTTTTAATACTCATTGCAATTTCTATGTGACTGTAGTCTTCCTGTAGTTTCTCACTGTATCATTTCATGGCTGTTTCCGTTCTGTTTAATATTTGCTTATTTTAGTTTAAATCCCTAGAGCAGAACCTACAAACCAAACAAATACTCATAGAAAACAGAGAGCAGCTCAAACGTCCTTGGAGACACTCAATTTTTTGTTTGCTACCATTTGTCATCCTCTGCTCAGAGAGAGATCAACAGTTTTTAGCACACAGATCAATATTCTCTTAACCCAGACCTAATCTAAGGAGAGTTTCCCCAGGTTTCACCTTGGCCTACTCCTATGTGCCATAGTTGCCCTTTTTTTCAGCAATAATTTTGTCTGTGTAAGACAGCAATTTTTCATCCTTTGGTCAAAACTGGTGACAAAAGAGGGAATAATGGTTCCTGACATATCAAATGATAGATTTGACACATGGCATGCTGAGCTGGGAGCTTTCACGTGCCAAACTAGAAAGACAGATAAGCAGCCTAATGGCCCTCCTGACATTGCTGCCTCTCTTTTTATTTTTTTTTTTCCTGGTATACCAAAACAGCCTGTGCTTTTTTCTTTTTCTTTTTTTTTTTCCTTATTTTTCTTTTTTTTTTTTTTTTTTACCAGTGGTTTTTTTCTATAACTCTGGGCAGGAAGAGAGGAAATGCACTCTACTTCAGCCCAAAATAAACGTTTCCCTGTCCTGTAAAATGATCAATCTATGCCCTTTTCCTCCAGCACAGTAAGGGCAATACAACATGCTGCTTGAGGAAATACTAACAAATATAGCCAGTGAGAGAGAAACAGATGGGACTAAGAAATTAAACCAGCAGATTTCTGGAAGGTATTCAAAGAGGAGAGTTTATAATACTGAAACAGAACTGCTCTTTAATTTTTTTTTTTTTTTTAAAGCAATGATCATCAAGATTTACCTTCAGCAGGGCTCACACTCTCCCTGCTAAATCCCCTGGAGGAATGATAAGAAAGGTCCTTTTTGGTACCATTCTGGCAAAAGTAAATCAAATTTCACAAAAGCCAGTGCCAGGCTGGAGATAGACAGGCTGCAACTTTCTCTGTCTTTGGTACCCCGGGACAAACGCAGCAGTCTGTGTACCATGGGGCATGGCTCCAGGCATGGGATCATGTTACATCTTTACACACAAAAGCTTCTTTCAGAATCTAAACTAACAAAACAGGAACAACTTTTATTCCTGTATGGTTTCCTCTGGAGCATGTGTTCACATTTAAAATCCTGACCTATGTGTCATTTGCTTGCATTCAAAGTTATTTGTATTGCTTTGGTATTACAAAGCAGCAGCCGGTCCTAACCTCACTCACTCACTCACCAATAGCCTATGGACTTGGGCAAAATATTGTTTATCCTCCTCTAGTGTTGGTTCATAAATTCTTTTTCTCTCACCCCCTTTTTTTTCCCCCTTTTCAAAATTTTACGGCCAGGCAGTTGAGTTAGCAGCCAGCTTGTTTTTCTCCACAGCAATAGTTCTATGGACATTTTAAATGTGATCCAACAAAGGAAGAAAACAAAATGAATCCAATGAAAATATTTTACTCACAAGGCCATTAAACATTGGAATTTAATGTTTGTCATCCTACATTTAAAAATATCATTGTGTTTGAATATTCTGGATTATTTCTTTATAATTTTCATAAATGTTTAAATATATATGCTATACATCAGGAAACATTATATGTATATAAATCAAATGCATGGGTTTTTTTTTCCTTCCTTGCAATGCAATTTTTTTACCCTTTTCCCCTTGATGAAAAACATTTTCCCTAAAAGTAAATTCATCAGCACATTCTATGGTACTTTTCACAGTTTCTGCATATTTGACATTTCAACCAAACCTACAAGTAGTAAGAAATTAGATTAAAGAATGTGAAACTACAACATGAATTTTTTCTCATACTGTCCACCAGTAAATGGGAAGAGAAAATCAATCTTTTAAAGTACAAAACCAAAGCCATAATTGAGACACCAAGACAAACAAAAAATTAATTACTTAAATAATTTCAATTGCATAAACTAAGAAAGTACTTCATCCCTGAGATATAAGGAAGTCAGTTCTTGGATGCACAAGTTCCAAACAGAAAGAAAGCATTCTGTGCTACTAAAAAAGGCACAAATAGAATAATTAGGCTTTAGTAACACCTCCTTATGAGAAAGTCTTTTTCTCTGAATGTGGTGAATCACAACACTGTGGAATAAGGCATGGTGAAGCACACTGAAACTATTTCTAACTTTCACTGTGCTGTCCTAAAAATAAAGTGTAACTATGGCTAAATATATTGTAAATGTACCATATAAAACAGATTTCAGCTTAGTAGATGGATGTAAATATTGTTAAAAGACAGCCTCTTGCTTCCCTTATAATAAACTTACTGCAAATGACTAGGTTGTGATATTGTTTGCTTCAACAAGAGCTGCAAGTATATGTTATTTGTCAAAATATTCTGATTTATCAATTTGGTTCAAACAAAAAACACACACAAGAAGATAAAGAGTTAAGATGATGTTTCTTGTTGTAGAATTAATCAGATTCATATTAGCAGTAGTAAATGTCATGTTGGCACCTTTTCTTTCTCACACATTACAGTTTCAAGTCTCTGCTATGAGGAAATAATGAAGTAAAGATATGCAGTGCCATATACCATGCATCTTTTTTGTCAGTCTGCATAAGAAATGAATTGTATCTGCTACTAAGGAGGTCACGGGGGCAGCAAGTTAAGAAGAATGCTTAAAGAAAGGACATGTCAAAGGAAACAAGAACTTATTTTTTCAATACTTTCTAACAAGTATTGCAGTTTTGGGGAAATTAAATGCTCATAATAAATACCCACCTATTTTGAAAGAATTTCTTGGTTTTCATTGATGAAAAGTTAACCCTCGTGACCAAATGACCTTGAAGTCCCCACTGCAAACTCATGAAGATAACAAAAATGGTCTAATGTTACAAGACCTAAAATTCATACTTCAGTACTAGAGTGATCAGCAGGGAAAATGTTACTTTATTGTGAAGATAAAAAATTGAGGACTGGGAAAAAAACATGCTAGACAAGATGTACATCTCACGAGGTTATCCCACAGTGCACTTTTTACTATTTTTTTAAAACCCATACTTGATAGTTAAGCTTGAAAGGTAAAAAATGGGAAAAAAAATTTTCTTTGCCAGCAAGAAAAAAACTGTTTTTGACAGTTGGATGATGCTTGTGTCTTGTGGTAAATTTTCAGCTTTGCCTACAAACAGAGCCTTTCCTTCCAGCAAACGCTATGCATAACTTAAGTGTGGAGTTAAGGCAGAAGCAAGCTATTGGTGTGCCAGATATTGCATCAAAATTACAAAATGCATTTTAATTTTGTGCAATGACTAGGAATTAATGCCAAGTCTACTGTCAGCATGCAGTAGAGCATCTCTCTGATCATGTGAAATGATTGCCTGAGATATAGCAGCCTCCACTGCCTTCCATCCTGTAGGTGCCACTGCTGCTAAGTGGAGCTTCTGAAGAAAACTCCACCGAAGAGACATGAAGCAGACGAAGAGACGCGCGACTGTGGATTTTTAGAAATTAAAGACCCACAACATTCCCGTTTACTTTATGGATACTTTCTGTCACTCTGACAGCGCCAATGAGCTCGTCAATTTTTTTCTACTTTGAGGTCAAAATATATAAAGGAGTCATAGTAACAAGCAAGAGTCACATCTTACAGGTAATCGAAAATATAGTTTTCAATAAAACTTTGAATTTTAAAGAGATATTTGGATGATCTGACTTAAATAAAACTACTGGAAACCAGTCTGTCTTTCCACTTTCTTCCCATCTAAGTCACACCCCTCCCTATGCTCTGAGAAGCTGATGGGGCACTGCTTTTGCTCATACATTTCTGAATGAAGAAAGAGAGAGCAGACTAAAGCAGCATCATTATGATGCAGTAGCCACATCCTTTATTTCAGCTCAAAAATCAGATAGTACAGTTTCCTTCTCATCCATTTTCCTAGGATCATGATATGGTCAGAAGTTTTATTTTAATAAATATTTGTTTTTGTCTCTTTTACTAAGAGACAATAACTTTCCTCTAGTGACAAGATTGTTCACACAGTATGTAAAAGATCAAGATTCATATTTCCATGGTATCTCAAGCTGACCAAGAAACTAAACTGCATCCCATGTTTTAGCCATCACCATCAGGTTATACAGACAATCCTATTTGAGCTGCTTCATTACCTACAAAAAATTAAAGAACCCAAGAGCATGCCATGGTTGGACTGATTGCCCAGTCTAGCAGTGTAAAACTGATGAGCACATTGATCACTTAAGGAAGGGTCACAAAGAACAGCAGCATCAATTGTGAAGGAAGACCCAGACCCTGGTAAAGCAGGATATGGGAGCCAAGGCTTAAATCTCTGGTCTCAGACACCCAGAAGCAAAGTTGTGCTTTTGCATTGTGTTTGTTACATGAGTGCTGTGCCTGTGTTTGCATAGAATACAGGAAAAGAGATTAAATTTTTAACTTCAGGTGTTCTTTGTTTCAAATAGATTTATAAGAAATACAAAGTTTTGCACACTCTTTAAATATTTCAGGTAGAGGAAGGATTTTTGTCAGCCCAGCTGAACTACTCACTAAGCAGTATAAAAATACCTACCAATGAAATAATTATTTTGCAGGTTTAAATGGATCTCCACAGACCAGACAGTTACTGCAATAGGTCCACAATTTACAGGCAGACAGATGGCAAAAATATACCACACAATCCTTCGTTCTTCTGTGTCCCCACCATTTTTCCAAAGATCCACACTGTAATCACGAGTCCATCAAAATAAGAATCTGTGGGTTTCTCCAGTTGAAAAGCGTTGTTCAAGAACATCAGAGGAAGCATTTTCCTCAAATAGAAAGAATATAAAAATTCGCAATTCACATCTGGGGTGTAATGGATGGCCAGGTGGCCAGCTATAGTTAACTGTCAACACTTTGTATTTCCCTTTGCCATCGGCAAAGTTTGCACTCAGAAGTGAGAGTATAACGTGAAGAAACTAAAGCATGAGACCACTTAATATCATAACAAATGGTGCTTGGAAAACCAATTTTTTTCTTTTTTTTTTCCTTTTTTTTTTTTTTTTTTACTTGCCAAGGTTTCCTTGGTACTTGAGGTGTTCACTGGCCTGCCTCTCGCCAAACAGCATGAAGGTAACAGGTAATTTATGGACCTTCTCAGGATGACTACATCACAGTTATGGCAGTTTGCCCTCTAATTTTTCTTTCCTTCTATCATGATAAGTTGAGAACTGACCAGTTCATGATACGGTTGTGGAATTCTAACAATTCTTTTTCCCTATAGACAAATAATCATGTTGACAATGTTGTCACTATTCATTATTCCAGAATAATGCACTCATTATGAAAAGTGCATTATTCTGGAACTGGTTAAATAAAATATTGCGTAGCAAGCCAGCAGCTTAAACACTCTCCCATTAATATGTTTTTGATGAAGACTAAATGTTAGATGGTTCCACTTTGCCTCTAACATGCTTCTCCACACTGCTTTTGCTTACACATTTCCGAAAAAAGACCAAAATGCACAGAGGTTGTTTTAGGGCAAGGCATGTTAAAGTATTTCAGAAGTTTTAACTGTACTTAATAGGAAATTAGGTATTTGGAAATACCTTCTTTTTTCATCAGCTCTTGATGCTTGGTGCATTAGCAAGCAACAGTTCATTCTGCTTTTGGAAGAGAAACTATGCCTAGAACTAGTCTTTTATAAATGTAAATGGTGTAAATATGCCCTCAGACACACCGGACATGACCTAGCTCTAAGAATACTCTCAACATTTTAAGGTGTTTTAAGGTGTTCTTAGCAAATAGGTATTGTAGGACAACTAATATCATCCCTGTGGGGTGGGGGAAAAGTAGAGAGAGCTATGGAACTGACACTGATCATCTACATTTCCACTTTGTGAGAGCTAGAAAATAGCCAGTATTTCTGAAAATTAGGTTTTACAGAATCTAGCAGCAGCTCTGAAAAAAGGAGCCATTGGGATGACTTTGAAGTAATGAAAGGCAGCCTGCAAGATATTTCCAGATATTCCATGATCAATCTGCAGTCTTATCTTCTAAGTGATAAACACTGAAAAAGATCCAGCATTCACAGGGCCAGTGGAATGAATTTAAAACAGAGGTGTACATTTCATTCACAGATTTACAAGTGTCCTAGAGGTGTTTTTTCCAGAGAGGAACTGAAGCAAAATATAATCATTTCCAAGCTAAACCAGTCATGCAGATAAGAAAATACCAGCATTCAAACAGAAGAAGGAATGCATTTAAGTATTTGTAAGTTGAATGAAATCTTTCTAGAAAAAGTTAGCATAGTGAGATTTCAGCTGAGGCTTGAGATACTAAATATAATATTTTCAAAAATTATATATTTTAAAAAATCATTGTGTTCTTCACAGAAATAGTTTAGAAGAACTGAAGCAAATGAGAAATGATGGACTATATGCAGCATTGGCTGCATATAAGGCCCCATTGAAATTAAAGATCGCTTTACTAGGAGACACAGTTGCCAGGCTGGAACACAAACAGAAGTTGACTTGATAATTTAGTAGAAGTAGAAGATATATAAGTGAGCTGTTAAATGAAATGAGTCAGCCCCCAAATTAAAATAAATAATTGAACAAGAGACAAGTCGTGCAGTATAATCCTCAACTCATTCCTAGAACAAATCCTGAACCGAATCTTACTCAAAGTTACTATATGTTCAGCTTTCTCCTCTTTCCTCACCTCCTGATGTACATTTCTGCTTTTGACAGTAATAGCAGGAGAACAAGTCTTCTTGTGCTATTATGTGGCTTTAACTAGAAGCTGGAATGATGGAAATTCTGCAAGAAAGCCTGTTGTGCAGTCTCAGGGAATTCAAATAAAGATTCAAGAATTCAAACCAAATCCAAATGCTGACTGAGATGCACTATGCTTTGAAGGTAAGTGACTTTATTCTGCCAGATGGGACTTTGAAATGCTCTGCAGTGCCCACATGACTCATCAACAAAATTTACTTGGCTAAAGAAGCAGTCAGGGAATATACTGTACTATGCTGTATGTGGCCCCTCTAGGACAGCTCCAGCTGGAGCCTTAGGCAAGATTTATGGAAATGGAAATCTTAGGAGCTTTCCTGCCTTTTCTTCCCATTAGCTGTGTAGTATTAATGAAATAATTGCCTGTAATCTTATCACATGAAGTCAAATGTGCTCATTGGTGGCAGCACCCCCTGAAACGAGAGCAGCTGCACACTGGGGAGGTAAGTTCCATGCCGAGTCAGAGCAGGGAGCTGAAAGAGGAGGAAAATTCCATGACTTGAAATCAGGAAAGACCAGCAGAACAACAGTAAGGGTGTAAAGAACGGCACAAGTCTTTGTTCTATGGCTTTGGGAAAAGGGAATGGGGCCACATGGGGCCACTTCTCCCATCTGGAAGTGTGAGGTACTGTTAAAGAAACATACTGTTAATATTTTGTTCCCATTATCCCATTCCTATTCCTTTTCCTTCTTGACTAGAGAAATAGCTCCTTGGTAGCTTTCAACCTGGTCAGTGTTTCTCTTAGCATTAATAGTAGGGTGGCAGGTCTGAGTGGATGACCAGCTACTTCCTTCAACTAATGCAGAAAATTTTAACAGAGATTTGTGTGTTTTGTACTTTCAGGGAAAGCTGGGAAACCATTTCTGCCCTATTAGTGAATACAACCTTCCTCATAACAATGGATTATACTACTAGGCTGAGTATATTAAATCCCTAGGCTCAGTGTAGCTGGGAAACGGAGATAGGTGAAGAAAAGAAGGAAGGTTGTTTGCTGAGATGTAGGAATATATTTAAGCAGGTACCTTTCATAAATTCAGTGGAATATGAAACAAAATACGAAGTAAATATTGGAAGGTTTAGGAGGCTTGGTTAGAAATGAGAGTCTGTTGGTCATACCCCAAGTTCTGATGTGGTTCATTTAACTTTCGTGGCTTTTTTAGGAAATGCAAGGAGGGTCAAGAGAATAGAGAATGATACAAATAAGAAATTTTTAGATTTTGATAAAGAACAGAGGTATAATTTCAAGTCTCATGTTGGCTCAAGTCACTTCATGAATTCGCCCTTTGCAAGGAAAAGACTGTCAACAACTAATGAGTTTTGTAATCTTCAACTGACGCTTTCATGAGGTTTAAGCATTTGAAGAACTGCCCTCCTGATGGAAAACCTGTTGTGGGTTAGCCCTGGTTGGCAGATCAACTCCAAGCAGCCACTGACTGCCTGACCTACACTAGGATAGGAGAGAATTCAAAGAGCAAAAGTGAGAAAATTTGTGAGTTGAGATAAAGCTAGTGAGTTGAGATAAAGCTAGGGATACCAAAAGCTACATATTGCAAACAAGGCAGAACTAAGGAATTCATCCCACTTCCCATTGGCAGGTACCAATGTTGTTCAGCCACCTCCAGGAAAGCTGAGCTCCATCCATGTAAGAATGACCTGAGAAGACACATGCCCTCACTCTGAGAGTCCCTCCTTCCTCCTTTTTCCCTCAGTTCATATGCAGAGCATGACACAATATGGTGTTGGATATCCTTTTGGTCAGTTGGGTCAGCTGTCCTGGCTGTGTCCCCTCCCATCTCTTTGTCACCCCCAGCCTAATGGGATGGGTGTGAGAGGGTGAGAGACAGAAAAAGCCTTGGGTCTGGGCAAATGCTGCTCAACAATAGCTAAGACATCTCTGTGTTAACAACATTGTTGTGGTCACAAATTATGTCGCCCACATTGCCTCATACATCCCACTGTGAAGAAAGTCAACTCTGTCCCAGACAAAACCAGACACAACAGCAGATCATGACAGAGTACCCTGAGAGAGCGTGGTATCTCAAGAGGAGCAGCTAAAAATTGAGACATCTAATCCCAAAACTGCCACTGGAAATACCACCTTATTTTGACTTCATTGAATATTATACATGCAAAATTATGATTTAGGGATGATAGCACAATATTAGCTTCATGTTTTCATTTTATGATTCAGATATTCTTACTAATTTGCTGTATCTCATAAAACCTTATACTCAACTGAAAATTTTTGTAAAG
Organism: Serinus canaria; assembly: GCF_022539315.1. NCBI lineage: Eukaryota > Metazoa > Chordata > Aves > Passeriformes > Fringillidae > Serinus > Serinus canaria. The sequence goes on along the minus strand of NC_066313.1, from coordinate 86,023,171 downwards.
CAACCACAGCAAATAACATTTAATTTAGCAAGAAAGTGAGAATTAAGACATTCCACTTGAAAAAATGCCAGCAAAAAAGTATATGTATATCTATGTGTGTATATATATATATATATATATATATATACATATATATATATATACACACACATATATACATATATATGTATACATTTATACATGTATATAAATCACAGTGCATAGGAACTACAAGTCAGGGGCGATAAGAAGCAGTAATCTGCTTTGTTGTACCCATGTAGCCTAATCTGAAATAAATCATTATGTACTGAAACTCATGGAAGAATGAATGAATTCTATCACTATGGCATGAAGGAAGATTTCAAAGCTCTTCATTTTTTAAATTTTTTTATTTATTTTTTAACAGTGTCAGTATGTTTCTTACCTCAGAGAAACATGTAATTTTCTGAGCATAGATGCTTTACACCTAGAAAGAATTAGAATTTTTTTTCTCTTTGGATTTCATTTGATATCACCTCTGAATTATTTGCTAATTCTGGTTAAGCTGAAAAGAATTTCTAAAAATTTGTGAGACCCTATACTACCATTGAGGAAAGAATACTAATGGAATACACAAATGGGTGAAGATCAATAGTTTACTGGGTATGTAATAACATACTTTAGTTTTGAGAAGACACTAAATAAAGGTCTTTGGGGCCTAGCAGAAATGTACTTTTTCTCTTTCAGCCTGGTTTAGAGTAATTCCGGTTTGTCTGTTGTCTTCTTGTAAACTTTTAATCTGCACTGCTAGCTTGCCTCCAGCAAATTATGTCTATAGAATGTTTTCCAAACTGAATAATTCTAGAGGGATTCTGAAATGTCTCTTTCCAAATAATACATGAAAAACCTGTTACTTGAGAAAGACTCAGAGACATAAAAGCACTACAGAACATTTTAAGTAAAAAGCCCTTTGAAAAAAAAAAGGGGAAAATTTAAAAAGTGATCTAAATAATTACTGCATTAATATAGCTCATGCCTATTACCAGGGTTGGGGTGGAAGGAAGTTGTCTGAATAACACTGTCAATTAACAGAAACAATTTAAAAGATTATCCCTAAGGCCACGCTTTCAAAATTTCACTAAACAATATAATACAAAACACAGTATTAATTATAACTGGTCAGAAATCTTTTTCGTGAAGTACTTTTTCATCATAAATGTTCAAGTCATCAAAATATGAAGTCATCATGGGAAGGAGCTTGTTAAAAAAACCACAGCAAGCCAAACTAGACCAGAAAAATTAACACTTGGATCCATTTTTATGGGTTCCATAATGGAATTCCCAGTGAGAGAAAACTGCTTTTTGGATTATAGAGTACTCATTTAGAATACTGAAGATGCAGGATCCAACTTTGTTCTTTTTCTTGTCTCATGTTAACAGCTTCACCTAAAGACTATGCAGGTCATGCTGAAGCTGACATTTTTTGTCAAAATTCTTCAATACTAAGTCATAAGTGCAGCAAGATCTTGACCCTAGGAATATTGTGGGGTCTGTACTCTGGCCACTGGAGAAATGCCTGACTCTTTTTGAACACTAGGTAGTGATCATTGTAACCTGTACAAGGCAGAATAACTGAAAGATACAACTGGGAGATCCTTTGGCCAGCGCCTGCAAGGCCCCAGCTTGCAGCTTTGGGAAACTCAGATTCCAATTCCTTCTCCAAATCTGGGAAAATGATATTTGCCTTCAGTTGAGCCAATAATACTTAAAAAAGGTATAGCAGCGACTAAGATAGTTTCCCAGACTCTGTAGTCCAGTGGAAAAATGCTGCAGATTCCTTCATGCTGTTTCTTACTCTAATCTGCTAAAAAACCTCTAGTTATTATACTAGAATAAAGTTTGCTTTACAACATGAAGCACATTTAAAATAACAATTGTGATAACCACAAACACTTGGTGTCCATGATACCACAATGAAAACTTAGATTTTCCTCAAGCAAGTTTTTCCTCAATTAATTTTAATCTAAGAGAAAGCTGGAAAGAGACTCCTGATTTCTTTCTTTTTACTTAAACTTTATTTGTTGGAATTTATTTTTCTATCTTATCTGTAACCCACTATAGTTTTTTCTGCTCTGACACCACCTTTTAACAGGCAAAGATTTTGCTTGGAGTATTAGACAAAATACAAGTTATTTTCACAGGTACATAATAAATGAGTTTAAAATAAAACTCTTTGTGTGCCTGCACGTGAAAACCCAGAAGAGGGTATTCCATCAGCAGCTGCCTTTTGATTGCTGAAAGTAAAATTCATACTGTAAATCTAGGCTATGACAAGCAGAATTAGTATTTTATGGGTAGTAGGAATTCTGATACCTCATGACTTTTGGATCTTTAACTCTGCATATTAACAACTTTTAAAAAGACATGATTCTAATTAAATTTTGTGAATGCATTTTTTCTTTGAAAAAGAAAAAGGTAAAAAATCGGGGTCTGTATATAATGATTATGTCTATATACAGAATGGTACAGCTTAAGCCCTGGGTGTTCAGCACTGCATTAATTTTGACCACCTGAAGGAAAGAATTAATTTTAGTGGTTATCTAGAGGGCCCAGCTGTGGTCCTGAAGAAAGGCACAGTCTTGAAAATGTTTGCAGGACTGGTGAAGTAGAGTCTCACTCCTTCTATATCAACTGTGTCCTGTATGATTCCTAAGAGAATCTGGGGCTGAATGCTGGGACTGATGAACACTGTCTTCATGAGAAGGTGAACTTTATTTCACACTATTTTCAGATGCTTTAATATTAGGTAGTGCTGTGTGGCTGCTGCTGTGTTCACAGATGATGAAAGAAATATATTCCTAATTTGTACAGTGGTTCTACAATTAGGGTTTCAGTGAGGTATGTATATACCTATGAGGGTACATCTCACCTTACTGCTGTTGGTTCCTGTTGAACATTAGCTATTTCATTGGCCAGTCACTGAATGAATGGCAGGGAGACATTCTCAATTTCTTGTGTTTCCCATACAGGATACTGAACAAAACAAATTATGTTAAGCAGGATTACACTTTTGTCTATAACCTTCTTCACTTCATCTGTGCTTCATCTGAGTGCTTGCTCATCCACTGTAGAGTTGGACTGAAAACCCACGGGTGTGCAGGGTTTGCCCATAAATAACAGTCTCAGTGTGAAAACCCAACTAAATAAATATCCATCTTTCAAGAACATGAAGTGGTATTGGAATTCTGCAACATGATGAAGGCTTTGCTTTGCAGTGCTACAAATGCTTAGGGGTGAATTTACAGACAGATCTCTTCCTGGGGCAAGACTAATATTTTTAATATTAATTTTCTTGCTTGCTAATATTACTGAGCTTATGTTCTTAATGTGAGTACTGGATCTCATCATAATGGATGTGGTAAGTCCTTCTCTTTTATACTAGTAGAACAATCCTAAAAAACTACATCTATGAATTAATAATTACCATTCCTAAAATCCTAGAAAGATAATTTAATAATAGCTTTGGAAAAAAAATCCAAACTAACATTTCAATAAGCATTGTTTTACTATATAACTGCTTTTTGAGATGGGGCTATTTTAGGGAACAAATCTCTATTTGGAGCTTGATTATAGAGCTCACTATTTTTAATATTACTTTTTCATGCTTTGACAATTGGAAAAGAGCAACACGTTTCTTTCCCTCCACCTCCACCCTTCTTCCAATGTCAAACATATCAAAAATTAGTTTTATTTGGTTATTTTTATCTACAAAATTCTGGATAGTATTCTGGCAGCATGAAAAAGGAAAAATGTTTTATTAGCTACTTTCCTGATCTTATTTTGAAAATGCCATACATATTGAAAGTATTGATGGAATAGTATAGAATTATAGACATCCATCAACACCATTTCTCCTTTTTTTTTTACCATGGAGATTTAATCCTGTAAAATATGTAAGCCACGAATCTTTGAATGCAAAACTTTTAATATATTTTTATAAGTGTTTCAAATAGAACTAAATCATTGGATTTCACTTCCTTATATGGGTTAACTTTAAATATAATTACCTTCCACTATTTTTAACTAAGTACTTAATGCAAAACTACAGCTAGTGAATTCAGCAACTGAACACTGGCTTAATCCTCACATGGTAGAAATAAAATGTGCTATCATTAAAATATCACTGAATTAATCCCATGCAGTAGTATAATAAACCAGAGAGTAACAGTAATTACTTAAAAGAAATTTAAAGGGTAGCAATTAAAAGGAGCAAACGAAGTCTTGATCATACTCATCATTTACTCACCTGTGGTTTCTTGTTTGCAACTCATTGTTTGCAGACACAGTGTAATTAGTTATTTTGAAACTAACAAAATTTTCAATGTTATCAAATAGCTATTTTCTTCTTTATAGTTGAGGAAATATTCCTTGTATGCAAGAAGAGTTAAAGGCATTTCTAAAATGCCACAAATAGTATGATTTTATTAGTTTACAGAAGGAAAGTTCCCATACAGTAACTGTAGAGATCTCATTTGCTGTCATGAAACAGGGTGATTTTATGCTGAAAAGATGGTGTGTCTATTATGAAATTTGCATACACATATAAAAAAGAATCAGGAGAGATTATACAGTAGGAACTGACACAGTAAAAGAGGTTTTAGTATCAATCTGAAGAACCCAAAATCAAGCCAAATGTTCCTTGTTGGACTTACTGTCCAAAATGTTCTAGAGTATTTATGGGGGAATGCTTCCATTCGGCATGATACCAGAACACCGTCTTTATCAGCATAAAAACTTGTGGTACGTGAAGAGTCATAAATTACCATTATTTTCCTTATTTGTGACTGTAAAAGTACTCTATAAAACTTATCAGAAACTTACTAACCTTTAGGGTAAAATGTGCTCCAAGCTTTGAAACAGAGAAATTCCTGTTTAAATAAAACCAATAATTATTTAAAATCTGCGGCATGAAAATAGCTTAAAAATCTTTAAGGTCTTGTTAGGGAGTGTACCTCATTGGTAAGGGCAGCAGGTTGTGATGATTCATGGTGATTAATGAGAAATGTTAAGGCTTGGCAATGGTATTTGGGAAACTTGGATGCCTTGGCCTAAGTCCAAGGATTTCTCTGTATCATCACATTATCAGTGCTGTAGTGGATGCAGCCCTCAATTCCTAGCTCCAAAAGCTTTAGGCAGAAAAAGGGTGAGAGCAGCCTAAACAGACAACTGCTGTTGTAATCTCCTCAAACCGGTACCTCCACAGCATCCTGCCTTCCTGCTAAGAGGAAGTCAAGATTTCAAGAGATTAAGGAAAAGCCCTGCACAATGATTACCTTTGTATATAATGGATATTCAAGCAGATTACATGCTGGACAATTAGGTTTTTAACAGGGTGGGGATTTTTTTTTTTTTTTGTTTTTTGTAAATTTTCTCTGAGTGATTCATGTTCATAAGCCAAGAAAGTACATTTTACAATGTTATCATTAAAATTTCCCTTACACCATATTTGTGATAGTATCATGTAATGAACAACATTCATTAAAGTCTGCCTGATTTTGCAAGAAAAGCATTTTTGTGGGTAATTTTTGAAAGGAAATGGAAGAGGAACAGTTGGATACCAAGCACATGAATTCAACACCAAAATAGTAAGAGTTTTTATATCTAATGGAATTCCTGTTTCAAACTATTATTACAGAATGTGATGAAGTCATCTAAATAAGGAGAGCTCCTGCACTATCCAACACTTGCTACCATGTAATCTCTACAGCACTGACTAGAAAGGACAAAAAGTACTGTAGAGTAATCACAACACATTGATAGAAAATGTGAATTAAAAAGGAGCTTTAAAAAGCAAGTCTATCCTTCCAAGACCCTTTTGTCACCATTCGTCCAATTAAAGGGACAATGTGGTTATATTTTTGACAACTTTCTTTGAGAAAGTTCCAGTCAGCACAAGTTTCTGTGCCATAGTCTCTGGAGCAGACTCCACACTAATCTAATCTCTTCTACTCCAAGAAATTCACTGCTCAGATAGACATGAACCATTGGAAGTAAGGATCAGGGATCTCATTTGAGATTTTGCCACTAAATTAAATGAAATGCAAATATAAAGGAAGTTCAGGAAGAAAACACAGGCTTTTCCTGCTTAATTTTCTATAGTACAGCAGAGTTTTAAGTCAGTGATTTTCCATTCAATGATTTTCATTTCATCATGCCACAAAAACAGTACATAAACCAGGATGGCAGCCCTGCTTTGACATTACATTTCCATGCTACCAGCAACTTTTGGTGATAAGACTTAGCTTTCCTCACCTTACATTAATGGTTCTCTATTCCAGGTATGAAAGATTGAGACACCCACAGACTGCCAAGTACAGCCTCACAGGGCAAGAGAGTAAGCATTACATTTTCAGCAATAAGTGTCCCATGACAGACAGAGCTGAGACAGATGCTTTCTGCATGTCGCTCTCCACAGCACGGTCTCACAGCCTGAAGCCTAAAAACAGAAGGGAAAATCTAGAAGGTGGATTTAGAAGATATGAACTAAAGATAAATTACAGATGAGCTGTTGTAAAGTTTTAGATCTGGAACCTCTTTTTGATGTAAGGGGGACCTTCGAGAATGCTCAGTATTGTAGTAGGGTGTGAGTGGACTGTGGTAAAATACAATATATCCTAACTTATTGGCAGTTCCCAAATGGGCAATTTCCTTATTTACAAGAATACCTAATACTGTTTACCACAAATTTATTTCTTTCCTCTTACAGTATCTGAAGAGTGCATTTAGTACAGTTCTCCAGATTCCTGACTTTTATTCCCCAGGTACTTTGGATAATTTATAGTCTTTGATGACTTAAAGATGCAAAATTGAGACACTTTCAAGGTTGTTCTCTGTTTAACTGGTTCTCCCATAATATTTTCCTCCTGTTTTAGTAATTTGATAAAGTGTCCTTCTCATGGTTAGTCCATTTTATCAATCTCAGTAAGTGTTGTCTAAGTCTCCAAAGAAAAACAGGCTTAAACAGGTAGAGTTCACACACAGATGACAACTGTACATCTATTTGTATCTGTTCCACATTACCTTTTCCACCTGTAAGGAAGTATTCAGTAAATCTGGTTGTGGCATAGATAACTCACTGATGCTAATGTTTTTGAGTTGTTTTTTTGACAATATTTAAAAATTTTACAGGATACCCCTGTGCTGGATATCCCCATAAATTACTCTGTTACACATATAATGTAACATAAATGGTGAAAAAATGATGAAGAACAATTTAAGATGTGCAACTATATTTGAAAAGAATGGTTTCTTTTCACTTATTTAAAACACCAAGTATTTATTTTGTTTAAAACTATTCCCTATGAGCATACCTTTACCTCAAATTTACATATTTTTCCTGATTTTTCCTATTGTTTCACTTATTCAGGCTCTCCGTTATCCCTTTCCCATAATATTACAGGAAACATCTAGCCAACAGCTAATTCAAGCTATAATGATGGCAACTAGCTCTGGCATATTGTCCTTAAATTACTTGAGCTCACTTTTAACATGTATTTTCCCATGAAAATGACTCTCTTTTTTTGCCTTACCAGGCTAACATGGAAATACATAATCAGATAAAACTGTTAATTGAAATAAGTTCATGGTATAACAACCTAGAGAAAAGTGTGCATGTCCTGAGCCACTAGATAAACAATTTGTTGGAATAAACTCACATAAAAGAAATAGATATTACAGTCAACCGTTTTATTGCTCATTCCTCATTTCCAGTGGTTGTCTTTACTTAGAACTAGAGCTCTGCAGGGCTCAGCTGCCATGTAGCTTAATCTGGTGGTGAAGATACACGTTCCTGAATGTGCATATACTTCTTTTAAGTTTGTGAAAACACACACACATAAATGTAGAGTAATAACTCTTTTTTTTTTTTCCTGCTCTCACATGACCACTGAGGATATTAGTTCACACTTTTTGCAGAATGTGCACTTGGTCATATATACAAATATTTCTGACTAATTTTGTCATCTTACTTCCATTACCCTGGAAAGGCTCCTTTACTTGTATGAGTGCAGCCTGTGTATCCCTCTTCCTCTGGCAAACTTTACCTTTACTTCCCTCAAATGCAGGTCTTTGGCTCTGTACCATTCTTCAGGACACTGATCCACCCACTGGCATTGTCTTATAGGGGAGGCACTGTGCAATAGAAAAGAGGCTTACTCAAACTACTTCTTTAGGAGCAAAATGGGAGAACTAGACTGAGAACCTGTCTTAACTTCCAGCAGCAGAGTTAGGCACAGCAGCTTTCTTCAGCCAGAAATGGAGGGGCTTACTTCAGACTGAGCAGCAACCAGTATTAACAAATTGTATTTACAGCGGTGCAAATTCCACTAGTAGGGAACAAAATCATAGTAACCAACCCAACAAATAATCCGAATCCCCCCCAAATAAACACAAAAGGAAAAATGTCTTAGACTACTTTAAAGCTTTCATCTCAGTAGCCACACTTTTACCCACAAAATCTCCTCTGTAACTGGCTTCTATGTGGGTCTGCTAATGTCTTCTGAACTTCTATCTCTTAACTGTGGGGTAGCAGCTATTTACCAGGCGGTACTTTCAACACCTTTAAGAGTACAAACAAATCATTAGATTATTTTGCATATAAAAAAAACCCTACCAAAGCCACAATCAGACATTAAACCATCCCAGTGCTCCTAAGCACCATTTCATAATTCGCCAGCTCAGACTTTTTTTCTTTTCCTTTGGGTCTCCAGCTGCTCCTAGGGCAGCTGGCAGGGCTGGCTATGCAGTGCATCATAGAGATGCTCTCTGCTTGTGCCAGCAGAAACAGTGGGAAATGCTTCATCCAAGTTAATTTTGGTCCTTTCTTAAAGCAATGAGCAGGAGGGAAGAAGGTTTTTTAGGAAGAAAGTTTCTACTGAGTGTGGTGAGACATTGAACAGGTTGCCCAGGGGGGTTGCCCCAACTCCAGCAGTGTTCAAGGCTCTATAAAGCCTTGAGCAAGCTGGTCTGGTGGGAGGTGTTTCTCACCACAATGGTGTGGCGAGGTGGGTCTAGATGATCTTTAAGATCCCTTCCAGCTTTTAACATTCTATGATGCTATGATTTTTGGCCAGCCCTGCTTTTGTGTCTGCTCTCTGCTTACCAACCACCAGTCGGGCTTGCACTGGAAGAGTGATGCTGACTACCAGCCTGGAGCATGGGGGACCTACAGGTACTACAGCAGCAGTTTCCCTTGAAAACCTGTGCTTCAAATGTGGCAGGCTATTTCAGCATGGGGAGGAGCCTTTGAGAATTGAAAAAGAAACTTTAAGATTTTTTCAAAGATAGACACAGAGCTGACCTCAGCCAAGTGGAAGTGCCTTGAGGAATATGAATATGTAGAATGTGCATCAGAGAAATAAAACCCCACCAGGTAGGGCTGGGTGTCAGCAGAAAGCCTCTGAACTTCGCTGGTAATAAAGTCTTGGATGTGATGCTGTTGTTGCAAGGGGTGACATTCTGTCAGACACACAGTAACTCAAGAGGCCCAGGGCCCTGTGCATTTGTTTATGGTCAGTTTTACACATAAGGCAGGCCTTCTCAAGAAAGTGTCACAAAGTGCTTCACAGCTGGTTTTACATGACACACACATGCAACATGTCCTGTGCCTTGCTTGTGGGAATTCCTCCTCTGAGGACAGGTCATAACAACCTCCCTACCACAGCCACAACGCCCTATGTGTGTCCCTGCCTGTGAAAAACAGCATTTGCCCTCACAAGTCAAGGGATCTGAAACCACCAGAAAGCTCTAGTGCAGCACTAGTCCAGAGACAGCCTATCCATGCAGGATAGGCTCAGCAGAGGAATCTGTAAAGGACACGAGCTATGCTCCTGAAGCAGAGGAGTTTGAATTGCAGGTCAAACCTGCTGTCAGGGGCCACGGCAGGCCAAATTCAGACACCAGTCAGCCAAAAGCAGAGATGTTTGATGTAGCCCTCTGCCCTGTTGGGAAGCAAGAAAGATGTTCTTGATAAGGCAGTGACCCAAAGTCCTTTGCTAGGTTAGGAAAAAGGGTGAAAAGGACTTACAACAAGGCAGCGGTGAAATTAGGGAAAGACACCCCCAACACTGTAAAGATAAGCAGGACTTTAAAAAGTACATTTGGGTTATGAAAAGAAATACTCAGGATGAGTGCAGTCATTGGGTCAAAAAATACAGATGCTGTATTGAGAAAGACCTGATATTACCGTGTTGTAAGAGATCAGGAAAAATCCAGTAAATTTATCTCCTGATATCATGGCACATGTAAACCTGACACCCTGCACCTAGTGAGGACCAAAGCTTTGCACTACAGAGGGCAGAGAATACTGCTCACAGCCTTTGGTCCTATTGTCAAAGCACTCTGCTGGAGTGGAGTGCCTACAGAGCAGACTACAACACCCTCCGTCACTACAAGTTGGATGCACTTGTTTAGAATTATTTATGGGGAAAAAAAAAGGAGTAAAATGTTATTTTTCCTTCTCTTTAGGTTAAGCTACACTCCCTGCTGATCAGGTGAAGTCCTTTCAGTATCACAGATGCAAGAACTTATTTTTTGTCATAAATATCAGGTGCAATAATGTGGCCATCACCTTTTCACAAAATGTGTGCTCAGTGATACACCAAACTGGTGTTTTCAATGGTGGTATGTCCATTGGAGAAAACTGCATAAAAAAGACCCTATCAGCTGGAGCCTTTGGATACTCAGGGATAACACAGAGAGCCCACTGGTGTGAACACACATCAGGAGATCAGACAGAATCAAATTTATGAAGGAAGGACACAGTTTCTACATTTTCCACTTATTTTAAGGAGTGCCATGCTCCAAAGCTGCAGAGCTGTTCTTTAGTAAAGCTGCTCTGCTAAAATGCTAAACAAAATCTGTTTCTTTGAAGCCAGCAGGAGTCCTTGAAGATCATTTCGGATGCAGTGTGAGTCGTGCAAGGAATGATCTAGGGCCTTGATCACAACACATAGGGAGGGATTGAATTACTCTTCTTACATATAAATATAAGTAAGCTGTGTAGGACATAAGAATTTTCATACAGCCCAGATATTGAGGGTGAAGTGGACAAGTGGGCAAGTTTTGATATTAACAGCGAGTCCAGGAAAGGCTGAGTCCTAGGAGAAAGGTCTGATTCTTTAATTAGAGCAGAAGTGAATTAGAATTCCTTGGCTGAGGAAAAGACAGTTCTTGTGATGGGATTTGGAAATAGTCAAGAGTAATTATCAAGCGGTTGGCTTCAACAAGGAACTGAAGAGGAGAAGGCAAAGTTTCTATTTTCAGTGTTCATTTAACATAACCCTTTATTCTGTTTGCAGCCCACATGATGACGCAACATCCCTCCATTTATATTCCCAGATTTTGAATCATAAAAACATTAATTCACCTCTTAATTATTCATTTAGGAGTTTTTTGTTGGGCTCTCAGGAGTACTATATTAGGCATTTCTTTTGTAAAATGCAGATTTTTAATGTAAGAGGAATGAAGACTTGGTCTCTTTTGTAAAACTACAGAGAATTTTAGTGAAAACCATATGAAAACAGACAAACCTTCAATTAAGAAAAAAGAGTTTCCAAAAACACAGACTGCTAGACTCATGTTCTCTGCAAATTTCTTTTCAAATATGTATCTTGTCTTTTCAGATAAAAATGGAATAGGAGAAAGAAAAGTGTAACTTCAGAATACTGTAAAAATACGCAAGATTTTGACAAAATTCTTTCATATTAGAAAGATTTTGTAAAAAACAAAGAGATTTACTGGCCTTGGAGGCACTTTTTTCACATTTCACAATATGATCAAGAGATTCTGTGAAGCTTTTTGAGGATAAATTTTGTTGAAAAGAATGTGCCTAAATAGATCTTATTGCCTCATAGTCCTTACTCATAATAAAGAAAAATGACATTAAGGACAGTGTAATAGGCACTAAGAACCCTGCACCCTTTTATACTACAGTGTTAACGATGGTTTAGATTTGTCTGGAAGCATACTTTATAGCTCTTTATTTAATGACACCCTCACTCTTTTCAGTTTTATTACATTCAATGGATTCCCCAGTACAAGAAATACATGGGCCTGTTGGAGTGCATCCAGAGGGGCGCCATGAAAATGATCAGAAGGATGGAGCATCTTACATACGAAGACAGGATGAGAGAGGTGGGGCTTTTCAGGGTCTGGGAAGATGTTATTGTGGCCTTCAGGAACTTACAAGAGGTTTCTAAGATAGATAGGGTGGTTTTTTATCAGGGCCTATGTTGATATAGAGGGGTAATTTAAAACCGAAAGAGAGCAGGTTGAGACCAGATATTAAGAAGAAATTCTTTGCTGTGAGAGTATTGAGACACTGGAACAGGTGCCCAGATAATCTGTGGATGCCCCATCCCTGGAAGTGTTTGAGGCCAGGCAGGATGGGGTTTTGAGCAATCTGTTCTAGTGGGAGTTGTCTCTTACCATTACAGTGGGGTTAGATGATCTTTAGGATCCTTTGAAATCAAAACCACTTTGTGCTTCTATCATTCTACAGTGAGGCAAAAACTACTCTTCACCCTCTTCTCAATTCCAAGAGTCCAAAGGGTATCACACAGAACAAAACTGCAGTGAAAAGAAATACAAATTGGATTTGTTTAAACAGAAATACAGGGATTTATTTTTAACAAAAACATAAAAATCAGACTATGGGCTTGACTTTTAATCTTTTTTTCCTTGAGAGTCTTCAGTGATTCCTTCAGTCGTAGTGAACAAAAGGATAATTGGCCATCATAAGCTACTGATAAAAAACAAAACAAAACAACCAAAACCCCCAACCCAGCAGTTCCCTCAATCCTCTATTTCCCTAAGCATCTAACCGATAATTTTATCTGAGCTGTTTCTGAACCTCAGTAAAAAGGTTTGGTAAATCTGGATGTGATTAATAATTCACTCATTTCTTAGAATAAACACATTAAAAAGTCTGGAACTCCCTTCTAAAGATCAAGGGATGTCCAGCTACGAAACAAAAATGTGAAAAGGGATCTCACTTGGATCATCAAGTAGCCTCTCACAACTTGTCCACAAGGATACATATACTGTAACATCATCCAGGCTTACCTCCTGGGTATATTTACATGCACATTTATCATGCCACAGCAGATATGGAAACGTCTGATGTGCATTAGAGATTTTATTAAGCATTAGATTATGCTTTTCACATATATAATGAGAATAGATCAAGATGAAAAGATTGAGCGTCCCTTGAGTGACAATTTATTGTGGCTCTATTTATATAGGGTGCTTTCCTTTTCTGGAGAGAAATTTTACTGAGGGCATTTGGTTGATGTTTTGTGAAAAAAGAAGCAGAAAATTACAACGAGGCTGAAAGTGGTACTTTATATCTATTCTCTAAGCAGACCTAAGTGAACAACTTGTGGTTTTATTCCCAATGAAAAACAAAGAACTTTTCATGGCTCAGTATGTATTCTATTTCAAATTGGAAAGCAGACTTCTTCAGGAAAACTGTAGTTATTCACTGCTATATCATACACATGTGTAATAAGCCTGTGTGTATGTGCAGCACTGAAAAATCCACTCATGCAGATTATATTTGCCTATACATAGGTACATCTGCTACATTTAGTTCTTTTCAGGTTACAATAAAGATGCAAAAGCATGTGTGTGGGAAGGCCTTCTACTGACAGTGGCTGAAAAAAAGAGAAGTGAATAAAGTGGAAATGCTGTGCTTACCAGCTCCCACTGTTCAGGCCACAGAGGGTCACTGAACTGCAGTTCATTTCCTATTCCACTCTCTGACTCCAACACTTTGAAGACTGCTGTAGGGATGTAATCATTCTTCTCGTGCTCGAGTGAAAACCACACAGAAAGATCAGTCATTTGCCTGCCCTGTTATTCACCCTCTTCCTCTTTTCATTTTTTTTCTGCTGTTTTAATGTATTTGTAAAGATCACTATTTCTTTGAAATAGTTTTAAATTTAGGTTTGTTAGTTAAAAAATTATTTTATGATAACAGCTGATTACTTTCTGAATTTTATTTGTTATACACTTCACAATGCTAAGCTCTTCCAGTGGTATCTTTTTCATGCTTTTTGGGGGTTTTTTGAAGTTCAGTTTTCCAGAAATACCATTTTGTAAAAGCTCAGGTTTATCCTGAACAATTTATATTATCCATCACAAATAAAAATTATCTTCAATGAGCAAAATTTAATAAATCCAAAGTTAAAAGCAGAAGAACATAACAAGGGAAAATGAATGTCATGAAAACTTGATATATATTTTCTAATGTTTTCTTGCAGTGCCTGACACCTTAGATAAGATGACTTTAGTATGTGTGATGTCATTAATGGTCTTGGAAAACCAGTATTTTCACTTTTGTGTTTCTTTTCTTCCAGTGTAAGACACTGGGATCACAAAACACCTGGGTGATAGAGGCCTGGGGGAGGTTGAAAGACTGCACTCACACACTTTCTATTGTGGAATTGTGCCACAATAGATGATGGCCCTCTAATCCTGACACAGATAATCCCAAATGACTGCACCTTCATGGCAGGGTTAGGGAGCAGCCTGTCCTCTGCTGCTGCTGAATGAACCTTGCTGCATAAGGCTGGGTAAGCCTTGTGTGCATCACATGCTGAGACCCGTTCTCTCTCTGTGGGACCAGCTGAGTGCATTCTCTGACTTTGAGAATGTTCTTTGTCACCATTACATTCTCACTCACTCATTTCATCCTTCGGGAGCTGAGCTACTACAGTCCGTTCAAAACTGGTACAGACAAAACTTCATCACACAAAACAAAGAAATCTTGGGTAAAAGGGAGGTGAGTTAAGACCTATAAAAGGATGGGGCTGGGCTCTGCCCCTCCCTCTGTGATTCTGCCTTGGAGATATTTGATATTATGGTCAAACCCAAATCCTTGATAAGGCAGGCTTTACGACTGAGAAATTTTGGCAACTCTCTGATTTCCCTTGTAGCTCTGACATCTGACTGCCTGATCTATGAAAAGTAAAAGAAGATGCAATAAAATCCAGACATAGAACGAAAAATGTGATGTCTTAACTACTGGAAAAAAGTCTTCCAGCATTAGCAAAATGGTGTCCGTTTCTACTTATTGTGAATGCTTGTTCTTTGTGTTACTTCAATTCACTTAGCTGTATTAGGAAATCATCCCCCAAATCCATGAAACACCTGAAATGTTCATTCCTGTAACACGGCAACAGGCTCTTAAAACATTTTTAGTAGACTATTGTTCTTACAATTTTTACCACCCCTTGTCAAAATAAATCAAACTGTGATAATCTCCATAAGCACTTTAAAAGGATTAAAATTATGGGGAATCATTTTATATACCAAATTACTTTGTATATTTCTATTCTCTTGAATGAGAGGGGAAAATGAATTGGAAATCAAAAGAGGGAATTGCTCTTTTGATATCAGCATTTTCTTTTCTATGGGTATAATTAAATAGATCTTAGAAGAGTGAGATGCAGAAAGGAGAGGAAAGAAGTAAAAAAGGAGAAAGGGACAAAGGGAGATGGTGATAAAAGCTATTCTATGGCCAGAATTAAAATATTTACACACCATCTTAAATCTCTGCGAGACACAGTACATGCAGGTTTCATCTCAGGACTGATGTAGTCTGCAGAAGACCATTGATAAGTCTGAAGGACTATCTAGGTAATTTTCGTGCCACTATAACTGACACCCCAGAAAAAACAGTCTGGATAGTGAAAGACAGAGAGGAAGACAGGACTCCAGAGGAGTGTGTGGCTGAAGGATTCCTACCACAGACTGTGTGTTCTCTGCTTGTGGACTAGTTCCCAAGGGACCTGACACACAGGACAGATCTCACACATCTGCTCTGAGCTGTTACTGGTCTCAGGTACAAAGTCTTCCACCTGGGGTGGACTTTGCTGCTAAGCTGTGCTCAGCAAATACTGAGAAATGTCAGATCTAGGATGCTAGAACAAGGCCTTATGTCTTCAAGCAGTATAATTTTATAATATCAAGAGGAAAAATTAGGATGAAAATGCATAAAGAATATTCTATAGGCAGGTAGGAAAAGTCTCACAATTGCTACCACTTGTTCTCATGAGGGTCTTCAAACATCTGCTGTAAATGCAACACAGTAGAGAGGAAACAGACCAGGAGGTTCCCGAAGTGTGTGGAAGAGAACAACGTGATAGAGATGGTGAGGGAAGCAGCTAGGAAGCAGCTCCCCACTGGATCTGCTCTTTGTTAACATTTATAGATGATGTGATGGTCAGAGGGCCTCTTGGGAACAGAGATTACAAAATGACAGAATTTTCAATTTTTTGAGAAGCAAGGAGCCGGTGGGGGGGGGGGCAGCAGAACTGCTACTGTGGACTTCCAGAGGGGCAGACTTTGACCTCTTTGGGACACTCGTTGAGAGAGCCCCTTGGGAGGCAATCCTGAGGAGTGAAGGAGTCTAGGAAGTCTGGACGTCCTTCAAGAAGGAAGTCTTAAAGTTGCAGGAGCAGTTTGACTGCATGTGCCAAAAGATGACATGGCTGGGAGGGAGCCCAGCCTGGCTGAACAGAGAACTTTGGTTGGAACTCAGGAGACAAGATGGAATACAGGGACAAGGAGCAGAGTGAAGACCCTATAATTCAAGGTGAAATGGTCAGTGACCTGTTACACCACTTACACAAATTTGTGGGGCCAGGTAGGATCCACCCAAGGGAACAGAGGGAGCTGGTGGAAATGCCACTGAGGCACTTGACACTACTTACCAGCAATCCTGGCTAAGCAGGGAGGTTGCAGTTGACTGGAAGATGGCAAATGTGATGCCCACCTTCAAGAAGGATTGAAAGGAGGATGTGGGGCCTGTGCATCTGACCTCAATGATGGGGAAGATCACCTTGAGGGCCATACATACATGGTGCATACAGGACAGCCAGGGGATCAGCTCCAGCCAGCACAAACACGGCTTTGTGACACACAGATCCTTCTGGACCAACCTGATCTCCTCCTATGACAAGGTGACATGTTTAGTCAATGAAGAAAGGCCCTAAAGGGATCTGGACAAGCTGGGTTGATGGGCTATTACAAGTTGTATGAGATTCAAGAAGGCCAAGTACTGGACCCTTTCCTTGAGTCACGACACCCCCAGGCAGTGCTACAGGCTTGGGACAGTGACTGGAAAGATGCCTGTTGGAAAAGGACTTGAGAGTGCTAGTTTTCAGCCACTGAAATGAGCCAGCCCAGGTGGAAAAAAACCACTGGAATCCTGTCCTGTGTTGAAAATAATGTGTCCATCAAAATGAGGGTATGGTTGTCCCTCTGTCCCACTGGACAATGGTGGTGCCACAGCTCAGGTCCTGTGCTCAGTTTTGTGACACTCACTACCCCAAACACACTGAGGTGCTGCAGCATGTCCAGAGAAGGGCAAGAGAGCTGGTGCAGGGTCTGGAGCACAAGTCCTGTGAGGAGAGGTTGAGGGCTCTGAGGTTGTTTATCCTGGAGAAAAGAAGTCTAAGATGGGACCCTATTGCTCTCTCCAACTACCTGAAAGGAGGTAATAGACAGATAGGGTTTGATTTCTTATCCTAAGTGATAAGCACCAAGATAAGAGTAAATGGACTTATTCTGTGCTAGAGGTGATTTAGATTGGGTATTAGGAATAATTTGTTCATGAAAAGGGTTGTCAGGCTTTGGAACAGCATGTCAAGGGAAGTGTTTGAGTCACCATCCCTGGAAAGTGTTCAAGAAATGTGAATGTGGCACTGTGGGACATGGTTTAGTGGTGGACTTGGCTGCGCTGGGTTTACTAAGTTGGACTGAATGATCCTAGAATCATTTCTATGATTCTGTGTTTCTGTGACCATGTACATGGGGTTTTATTTGGAATGCTATCATAACCCTAACACTCAAGTACCTTGGGTTACATGCTGCACTTCATCATGTATGTAAATAATGGTTTTGGACCTATATGAGAGGATGTCCAAAAAATATTAGCAGGACAATCTAAGTGGCTGGAAAGTAATGTACAGGCACTATGTAGTATTAGGCAGTTTGCCTTTTCTCTTCTGTTACTCCATTTCAGGAAAAGTTCTTACAATAATGTCGGCTTCATTGGACATCCAAGATTAGGTGCAAAAAAATGCATCTCTATAACCTCTAAGTTTTTTAGAGCAAAATATGTGTTGAGGTGAGACAAAAGTCCTGGAGTGAGAAATAAGCATCTCCGTATTCCTGTAGTGAATACGGAGATGCATCTTTCAATCTCTATGTATCATTATGTCCTGAGAATTTCTACTCTTTCACAGAAGTAAAACATTGCTCAACAACACATTTATTTTTCCCAGACTTCCTCCTTCTTTCATTTTGATGTAAAAATTGAGATATAACAAGCTTTCTAAGTACATCCAGATTTGAAGAATCAAGAAACAAAATTTTCCTTTCCTCTTTAAATCTTCCTTCTGTCACACCATTAATTTTATGCAGCTGAAGGATGTGTGTAGGAACGCAAAATACCTCAGGAAACTCGGAAATAAAAAATTCAAGCTGAAAATAGTGAGGTGAGGCACCATTGATGAAGGTTAAGACCACATTTAAGAAGCAATGAGATATCATTTGCCCTTTTTATATCTGACAGGTGCCTATCTATTAAAAGAAAACATGGAAAGTGAGTGTAATCTGATATAATCTGGTTTCAATTGCCTAGGAGCTTCAATATATATATATTCAGATGACAAAAAGGATTTTGAGAGATCTATGAAATGCAACTCACAACGAAAAAGGAAGTCTAGTAGCCCTACTTAGCTAATTTTCTCTACCTATAGATAAAAAGTACCTAATGTAGGAGAGAAAATTGTGTATGAAGCTGAAAATTTGAACTGCAAAACAATTTGAAAAAGTTAAAGATGAAGATCCAGGGGAAATCTGAAGTCTGCCCAAAGAACCTGAAGATAAGGGGAGTTTATAACTGGTGAAATCCCTTCTGTACTTTCCACAGGAGATATCAAGTAACGAGAGCTAATCTGACAGGAGGTGAATGATACAGTGCATTTCCTAGGGACTCAAAAGAAGGCTCATTTATAATGTTTGAATAGAAGGCAGCTCTCACTGAGGAAAAATGGTACTGAAAAATTAAACTCTTCTAGCAAAATGTTCTGTCAGGTAGACTGAGATTAGGATTACAGTATGGCAGGGACATTTTCCACTTTGGGTAAGAACTGATATTTTCTTTAAATCTGTAGGGAGCAGAGACTCTCCTGAGGAGAGACCACATACACACAAACACATACTCTCAAAAAATTACCTCAGGATTCCAGGAAGCAGACTTTCTCTTTCACGCATTTTGGGTTTTTTATCAATTTATCTGGTTTCCTTACCAGAGGGAAAAGGTGAATTGTGGGGTTAAGTCCTGGCACACATCTGTTTGATGATCTGTCTGATCCATTTCTATACTACACTTTGTCAGGCATATTTTCCTAGTGTTTCTGGGAAATATCGACAGCATTTTGCCCCTTCTCTTGTAAAGATTTTTAAACACTGAAATTAAGAAATTTCCTCATAACAGGTTAAATTCTGTCAAAGACTTATTTTCATTCAAATCATGAAGTTCACTTTTTCTGTGAACTCAATACCCTTTTATACTGCCTAACCAAACTATTCTGGTGTTTGTATTTTTAAAAAAATGTATAACTGCAGAAGCAGAATGTTTTAGGTGGATGTAAAAAGATAGTCACAGAGTGAAGTTTACTTCTGTGCAAGAGACTTGTACAATAGAACTAGGTTCAACTTGCAGACAAGTACAAAAAAAAAAAAAAAAAAGAAGAAAAAAAAAAGAAACAGAGACAAAGAAAAAGCAAAATGTGAACGTAGGTCCACATATGTACTGCCACATATAATGACTTTGAAAACTCCCACTCTCATGTCTCATTAAATATTTAATAAGTTGTATAAAGAGCTAAAATCCCTTTAATACCTATGTCTGAATGAGGTAGAAAAAGATATTCTCAAAACTATGTGCCCTCTTTCTAAGTAATTTTACCAACAAAATCTTTAAGTAATAGAAAGAAAAGTGCAGGGAGAAAAGAAGGGTGTTGAGACCCAAAATGTATTAACTGAATGAAGCAAGTTGAAATTGCTGAGAAAATTAAAGATACAAACAAAATCCAGAAAAATTTCAAAGTAAATTCCTGGTTTTAACATGATTATTATCCCACCCTGTACATAAGGATAAACCTGAGGATTCCCAGATTTGCTGAAAGAACAAAGATAGCCTGACTCCACAGAGAAATCCATTAAGATTGTAAACTCCAGGTTCAGATGCATTTTGTAATACTATTTCTTTTCATGATTCTTGAAAATCCCAGGATGATAAAATGTTATTTTCATTTTTGGAAAGGCTCATTTCAGGAGTTAGATTTTTTTTTTCCCTTTCTTCTTCCTGCTGAGAAGCACACTATGGATGGGAAGATAATTAGAAACACAAAGGGACAGAGAAACAAAAACAAAGTGCTAGGTGACATTTTATTTCTCTCTTAGCTGAAGGACTTTTCTTGCTTAACTGGAGCTCATATTTTAGGAAAGTGGAAAAAATAATTCAGGGCAATTTACATGATTCTTTTTCAATACAAAATAAAATCTATTTAGAGAAATCTTTCTATAGACTATAGGAAGCAACAAATACTATGGGAACAGCCTATATGTGAATCAAGAATCATATCTGACTGAAAGTGAGACATGAAGAGAGAGAGAAAAATAAAACATTCTAAATGAAATGGTTTAAATATGTAGATGATCCAGGGTCATACTACACTGACTTTGTTTTCTTGTTTAATGAGCAAAGATGTGTCAAGTAGAACTTACACCCAACATACTCAATTAAAATACTTGCATACATGTGCATGCACGCATTTACACACATGCATGCACACACACTCACAGAGGAAAAATAAGCAAGGAAATTCTTTCCGATAGGCAGTTTCAAAAATACAACTGTTCTCCTGTGCTAGAAG
Source organism: Serinus canaria (assembly GCF_022539315.1). Classification (NCBI taxonomy): domain Eukaryota; kingdom Metazoa; phylum Chordata; class Aves; order Passeriformes; family Fringillidae; genus Serinus; species Serinus canaria. Next base: position 86,002,202 of record NC_066313.1, on the reverse strand, counting down.
CCATTGCCAGCCAAATAAAATATCAGAGTTCCACTAGGAAATGGTTAGTCAAACAGAAAGTGCAATGAATCTGCAGCTGATGAATATAAGGATTTCTCCATGAAATCCCCTGTGTCAGAAATTATTATAAAAGCTTTCTGTAGTTTAGGACATTCCCAAGACTGGTTACTCAGTGTTATGTAAATGACAAATGGTTAGGGAAAAAAACTTGGAACAGATGAATAAGGCATTTGGTTCGTAGGAAAAGGGATCAATATAGTTTTGACTAGAGGCTTGAAGTAACTTCTTGTGTTAAAAATAGCAACACTACAGTTCCCTTCCTATGGCTATCACTATAGCAATTTATAGACATTTCAGTAAGTGTAAAGAGTTACAAGGTGTTTCCTTGCTGATGGACTAAATGTCACAAATATTTTGCTTTTTAGAAAGCATTATTTAGTACATTGATAACAGAATTATTATCTTTTATTTCAATGATTTTTGTTCTTCTGGTATGAATGATTGCAGAAAAAAAATATGCATATTAATACTGATTCAGCAGCTTGATAGTGTTTGGTGGGAGACATCTTTAGGGCTTTTTGTGTTATCCTTTAAAGAGGCTACCAAAGACTGAATTTACAGGCCCGACACAGATGTGTGTAGGGAAGGTTGAAAGAAGGTTTTTCCGTTCACCACCCACACCCCATGCAAGAACCAAATGTAAGCAGTTTCCAAAGAGCTGATGAGAACCAAAAGGAGTGCAGATCACCAGGGAGTGGTGTGTGAAATGCAGACCCATTGCGTGCTGGGTCTGTAAAGGGAAGGAGAGATATTTTTGACATAAAGCAGTCAACTGCAGTGTCTCATAACCAGGGGAAATGGAGTGGTGAATGTAGCTTAATATTCATAGAGCAAGGGAAAAGATCTGTGTACAATAACTCCTGTCTTGGCTCACAGATCTCAAATGCCTGATCTGACCTGTGGTTCCCTGTATTCAAATGAATACTGACAAAATCACTGCATAACCAAATAAACAAAGATTAAAAATATAATAAGAATTTCAAAATTTGACCCTGGAACAGGCAATTCTCTAAGCTGTATTTTCTGTTTATGGATGTATGAATAGCCCATTCACCACTGGAACATCCACGTTTTTGCTTTCAGATGTTCTGCATGTCTTTCACCAGGCTCTTTTCTCAACAACATGTTGAGAAAACTTTTAACCCCTGTCTTTCTTGCCTATTTAGAGCCACTTTCTTAGCCTTCAATACAGTAAATCCATTTGTATAAGATGCCTTTAATACAAGAGTACCAGGGAACCACATTGTTTTCAAAATATGGTTTCACTGGCTTCTTACATAGCGCTAGGATATTTCCTCTGACTTAGGTTCAATACCTCCATTTATACATGCCTCATTTTTTGTTTGCTTTTCTTGCTTTATTCTTTTTTTCTTTCCCATGCTCAACTGCTGTTAAGCACCAGGCCAACTACTTTTGAGTTTTATTCACCACCCGATTCCTCCCTCCCACTTCCCCTACTCCCATCCTGAACTACTGAGTGTATGGTCATGAACAGACCGTGTTTTTTGCATTCAGCCTAATTCACACACTATTTTATTCTTCTGACTGCAAACTTGCTGTGGTATGGATCAGATTATCACCAGAGCTGAGTGAACCAATTTGGATTAAATTAACAGAACCATTCCTTGCCTCACACAGATCTTTGTTTGAAGTTTGAAAATGTCAGCTTAATTTTTATTCACCTGCTGCTCACTTCCTGGTTTTGGTCAGGACTGGAATGCTACAATATTAGGAGAAATTATGCCCCTTTGATATTTTCAGAAGAAATGGAAAGAGGAAATTGGAGATGAAGGATGGTCTTATGGTTAAAGAAACTGAACAAGAACTCTTGAGATAAAGGTTTAATACCAGTTTGTGCCACAGGCTAACTTTATGATTCCAGTCAACTGTCAGAAACTAAGAAATTGCACTACTGGATCAGATCAGTGGTCCGTCTAGTCTTTTATCACCTCTCCTTGTCTCCTTGTTTCGGCTTTACAGAAAGATGCAGGTCTCTGAAAAAGGCAGATATAATATGCCTGCAAGGGAAGTTCGTCCCAACACCTTATATTCTGGGGTATTCTACCCCTTCTACAATTCTTAGCTGTTTCTAAATCCCAATATTTTGCTTATTTTCTTGGCTGCTGCTGAGCACAGTGTAGAGATCTTCATTGAACTGTCAAGTCTTTTTTTCTGAGTTGTTACAGCTGTTTTCTCTTGTTCTGCCCCTGTGATCAATGGGGGCTTTCTTGACACTGTCATCTTGTCTGGTCAATGCCCAGAACTGGAGGCCTTATAATTTCCCAGAACTCAGCAACTGCATGACTCAGAGCATGTGGTTATAATTGTGGCACAGTCCTTTTTCTTTCTCTGCTAGTTACAGTGCTTGAGCATGAATGATGTGTTCAAATGCTGCCTGGGATTTGAAAGGAACACTCCAACACCATTCTTTTCTTCAAACAATAGGTACTTCTATGATTGAGGTATCGTTCCCCGGTCTTTTAGACCATGGCCACTATTATCCAGGTTGTTATAACTGAAAGGTTATTATAGCTATCTAACAACTCCTAGAAAAGTGTCTGGCTGCTGCAAAATATAGCTGTTAGAGTTCTCATACTCATATGAGAAGGGTTTTCCCATTCATCTTGTTCCTAAAACCTCTGTTGATAAGCAAAGGAAGACCCCGTATGGGGAACAAGGAGCCCATACCTCATTGCTTGGGGGTTAAATATCAAACATCAGAAAGAAATCTCTGCTCATTTCACAATGCTCTGAAGAGTTCTGTTCCACATCATCTATGATTTGCTGCCCTGTGACAACCTGGTCTGTGGTGGAGGAACACTGCCGTGAGTGTAACTAACATGATTCAACCCTTTCGTCAGTCTCACTGCTTTCTCTGTGAACCACTCAGACTATTTGGACCACATTTTGATGTTACATCTCTTGCTGAAGATTTCCCTATGCAAACATTATCAGAGTTTGAAGGAATCAGATGTTATTAATTGTCTCAAAATGAATAAAGAAAGAGATAGTCTAGTTTTGCTTCTATGTCAGGTTCTCTTCCATCACTTTTAACTTCTCCTTATACTGGAAATGATGCCTTGGGACCTCGGTCATGGTCTGCCTTTGGTATTTCCTTGATTCATAAAGGGTCTAGGGATGGAAGAAACAGCTGTAGAAACAGCTATTCTTCTGTCCCAGTGCAAGGATAGCAAAAAGGCTTGATGATATGAAGAGGTGAGGCAGAGCTACGCTGATTATATTAGATTTTTACTGCCACATGCCATTTATCTTAGGTTACCTTTAAACTGCTCAAAGCAAGCTCAAGTCTGCTCCTGAATTACAAGACTTCCATTCCATGTACTGTGTGGAAAGGCGCTGGGCTTAAAGATGAAATTTTGCTGAGAAGTGCAAACAGATCGAGAAACTCAGATCAGCTTTCAACTCAGTAACAGAATCCAAAGGGATCCTATGCCAAGATGAAAAAGCCAAAAACTTATTTTGCCTGCCCTGGGTGCTAATGGCACAGTATCAGGGAGTCACAACTAGCCTCATCCTGGCTGTGCAGGGCTTGAAGGGGAGAACTGAAACCCTGTACCATGCTTTTCTGTGGGTGGGACCCACAAGTAGACACTGTCCAGTTTCCCAGAGGTCAGCCATTCTGTGACTCACCACACACTGCTGTAATTGTGGCTGTCAAGCTCTCAGTCTCTTTCTACTCAGTTCTGGAGGCCAGCTTATCTGCCCAAACAGGGCATGAAAGAAACATAGCAGAGACACTTTTTGTCTTAGAAAAGCACGTCAGGCACTGATAGAATCTAAGCACAAGTGGTTGCCATTAGTAATATTTTGATACTGCAGCCATGCTGTGGTTGTATGAAGCATGAGAAGTAACATGCTTGCACTAGTAAAGGTGATGAATCAGGTGCCATTGGGAGTCATTTGCAAGAGCCCCAAATGTCACAGAACGGGTGATGAGCCTGATATCAGCACACAACAAATGACAGAGAAACCACAGCATGGCTTGCAGTACTGCCAAGGGTTTCTCAAGACTTAGCAAACACTAAAGGTTAAAAGGTCATAAGATTCAATTCTACTTTCTCCAATGCATGCAAAAATTTGTTTTCCACATATATGCTATAGTTTAGAAAACCTGATATGTAATTCATGCTGAACCTAGTCTCTGTCTTCCCTACTTAGCAGGTTTCCTTGTCATTAATTATTTGTACTACTACAGCTTTACCTCTGCATTTTTTCAGTTTCCTAGGGATTTTTTTCCCATCCACGTTTCTGTAACAGGTGCAGCATAAACTGCTGCAGGAACTCCTTGTCACTTTCCAGGGACCCTTCATTCATCTCATCTTTCAGGAAGGAGGAAAGATGATCATAACTCCTTTCTTGCTCATGGAAGGGAATAGAGAACTGCATTCTGAGATGCTACATTGATTTAATTCTTTTTCTGGCAATAATTCGTTGCTTCCCTCCTTTGAGAATAATATCAGTTCCTTAGAAGAGAGGGGATGGGGAAAATCCAGTGTCTTTGAGGACCACCACTTTGAATGCTTTGGTGTTGGAGCAGGAGGAAGTGAATGAGGCTGATGGACAGGGGAGCAGAGAATTTTTGTGGATGTAAGGGTTTTTTAAATCATCAACAGTATAATTTGAACAGTCCTCACCCAGGAAAGAAACAAGTCACTTAGAAAAGTGAGGCAAGGAGACTAATAAGCAGGCAACTTTGGGCAGTTCTAGAGCAGAAAGAGTGTATAATCTGAGAGCAAACAAAGTCCCATGCACATTCTCACCATTTCTTTTAAAAACCAAAAATAATCCAGTGTGAAGGCAGATAACAAATCAGTACCACTGCCCATCAAATATCTCCAAAAACAGTAAACACCAGCTGTAGCTCAGTTAAAACTGACAGCTCATGAAGGACAAACTTTAGCACAGAGCTGTATTTCTAGTGAGGGCCCTTTAAATTATTTTAAAGTAATTTTAATTGCGGAAATCAAAATGTTAAGTAACAGAGAGAATAGCAGGAAAGAAATGAATACATTACAAGGAATCATCTAGTATTCTTTGCTATTGAACTCCATAGTTCAAAAACATAGGTAATCCTTTCACAGCTATGAAACCATTCTGTATGCATAAAAGACCTTTAAAAAGGGGCCCAAAGTAAAAATTTGGATGCAGTTTAAAGAACCCATGAGACTAGGGAAGCCCCCAGGTACCACAAAGACTTTTCTTTTTCTTGTACTCTCTTCTTCTATGAATAAATGAAAGAATGAACATTTCTTTTCATTTTTTGTCACAGAAGCTCAGGTCTTATACCCTAAACTTTCCAGCTGCCACCTTGTACACTATACAAGTGTTGTCTTCTCTTCTTATTCCTCTGTCTGAAATCATAAAGGGTGGCCTTGTTTTCCTTTTGCCTAGAAATATGGCTTATGGTCCCATTGTGCTCTACCTACTCCTCTCCTTTTTCTCATATGGCTTTCCTGACACTAGCAAACCCTTCCATCAAAAAGCCAACCAGATGGGGAGCTAACTATATACTGGGGGAGAATGTGAAGGTTCTGAAATTTCACATGTCGGAATGAGTTAAAAGAACTATCAGATCCTTCTGCCTTGCATCAGAATACAGAAGCAGATGCTGAAATGTTAGTAATTGAACAGCTTTTTAAAAGACAGGGGAAAAAAATCAGTGGAATGAGTTAATTAGATAATGAAGGGGATAGATTTAGTAATTAATTCAGGTTACACAAAGCATTTGAGAATACTATGTAGAAAACTCATTGAGAAAGGTCCATGAGGGGCTTGAATGTTCTCCCCCTCCTTTTCTTGACATTTCTGCCTCTTTAATGTGAAATTATTTCTGAAAAATGCTCCCAAAATTTTTGATAGAACTCAATATGTAGTCATCAGTGAGTACAGAATTTTTTCCTGCTTCTGAACAAATGTTTAAACCATTTGCTTTGGCAAGAAGGGTGAAAGATCTTGTATTAGATATGTGCAGATTAAGATTCTTGATAAGAATTCTGCCATGGGACTACACCTGGGGATCAGTGCCAGAAAAGAGGATGTATTTCTGTTACAGATGAAAGGGGTGCACAAATCTTACGTGCACTCATGCTAGCCAAGATGGAGTGTTTTTATCTCACATAATACTAATTACTTTTAGTTAAACTTCTGTCATATGTATCCATTTTATCTTTCATAGGATGACCTAAATTGTTAACATGCAGGATCCAAATTTTAATGGATTAGAATTGGATCTGCAAAAAGATGGTAGAATCTGAATACTTGTCAGCTGATTTCACCATACAAGCAAACTTCCTAGAAGGCGATAGCAAACGGTCTCTGGAGATACAACCTTAGCAGGTCCATAACTGCATATGACAGCTACACTGCTTAATGGAATTGCTGAGGTTGGAAAGGACCTCTAGGATCATTCAGTCCAACTTAGTAAACCCAGCACAGCCAAGTCCACCACTAAACCATGTCCCACAGTGCCACATTCACATTTCTTGAACACTTTCCAGGGATGGTGACTCAAACACTTCCTTTGACATGCTGTTCCAAAGCCTGACAACCCTTTTCATGAACAAATTATTCCTAATACCCAATCTAAATTGCCTCTAGCACAGGATGAGTCCATTTCCTTTTATCTTGGTGCTTATCACTTAGGATAAGAAATCAAACCCTATCTGTCTATTACCTCCTTTCAGGTAGTTGGAGAGAGCAATAAGGTCCCATCTTAGACTTCTTTTCTCCAGGATAAACAACCTCAGAGCCCTCAACCTCTTCTCACAGGACTTGTGCTCCAGACTCTGCACCAGCTCTCTTGCCCTTCTCTGGACATGCTGCAGCACCTCAGTGTGTTTGGGGTAGTGAGTGTCACAAAACTGAGCACAGGACCTGAGCTGTGGCACCACCATTGTCCAGTGGGACAGAGGGACAACCATACCCTCATTTTGATGGACACATTATTTTCAACACAGGACAGGATTCCAGTGGCTTTTTTCCACCTGGGCTGGCTCATTTCAGTGGCTGAAAACTAGCACTCTCAAGTCCTTTTCCAACAGGCATCTTTCCAGTCACTGTCCCAAGCCTGTAGCACTGCCTGGGGGAGTTGTGACCCAAGTAAAGGGTCCAACACCTGTCCTTCTTGAACCTCATAGAACTTATGACAGCCCATCAATCCAGCTTGTCCAGATCCCTCTTTAAGCCTTTCCTGCCCTCTAGCAGGTTAACAGTCCTACCCAGCTTGAAGTCATCTGCAAACTGACTGACGGTGCACTCAACCCCCTCACCCAGGTCATTGCTAAAGGTATTAAACAGGACTGGCCTCAAAACTGAGTCATAAGGTGTGCCACTAGTGACCAGCTGCCATCTGATCCAGTGGGGAACCTCCCCTCATCATCTGTGTCCCAGAGCTCCCTTTCACTCACTCACAGAACCTCATAGAATGCCTCCTCTCTACTGTGTTGCATTTCCAGCAGATATCTGGGAAATTGAAGTCCCTCATGAGAAGAATTAGCAACTGTGAGACCTTCTTTTAGAATATTTTTTTCTGTCTTTTCAGTCTTGGGCATTCTCTAATAGACTTCCTCCAGAATATCTGTCGTGTTTGCTTTTCCTTTGATTCTTACCCACAAACATTCAATCCTGTCATCACCATCATCCAGCTCTAAACAGTCATAACACTCCCTAACACACAGGACTACCCCGCTACCTCTCCTTCCTTGCCTGTCCTTTCTGAACAGTTTACAGTTATCCATTTTGGTACAGTTGTGAAACTCTTCCACTATATCTCTGTGTTGGCAACTGTGTAATGGTTTTCCTGCTGTGGCTTCCAATGGCTTCCAGCTCCTTGTGTTTGTGTGCTGTCCTCTGTGAATTGGTGTAGATGTGCTTCACTTAGTTTATCAATCCTGCTGCCTTTTTGGTGGGAGAAGCTCCTATTTCTGCACAACCATTATCAGGTTCTTCTGTGGTTTTGAACACTTCAATAAACCTTGCATCCTTACTGCTGCATCAAGAACCCTTTTGTCTTGCCTCTAGAAGCCTGCACTGCTTCAGAAGAACAGAACTGAAAGTTCAGACATCCAGAGATTACAAGGAATAATGAAAGGACTCTGTGTGAGAAACCCACCACATTATCCTCAAACAGTAGAGTCTAAATCCACAAAAGATTTTATACAAGATTTAAGTGCTTTAGAGCAATTTTTGATACTCATTTAGGTACAGTTCCCTGAAGTTTCCAGGTGTCATTGTTTTCATTAGGTCAGTTCTGGAGAATGTTAATGACTGAATGTCTCCTGTCTTAACAGCACTGAGAATCCTGCCAAGCACCTCATTCTAAGGTTTGATTAGGCTTGAGCTTTTACATCTGCTTAAATGGGATGCTTAATCATGTCAAAACAGGAAAGTTGAAATAGAAGCTGCACAGAACCAGCCAAAGAATTCAGAGGGGCTAGGTGTCTCTGCACATCACAGGAAAGGATGTCCAGCCAGAGCACTTGATGCTCATTTAGTGTTTTCCTCTTCTGACCTTGTGGTTATCAGGGGATCTCCTCCTTAGGAACTTAAAAATAACATACAATAATTAACTTTGCAAGAATCCTTGAATCATATAGTTGTAGAATCATTAAGTTTGGAAAAAGCCTCTAAGATTACCGAGGCCAACCATTATCTCAATCTCTTCTGTCACAACTGTTTTAAAGATATTTAGGTATTCAAAAAGAAAGAGGCTGATGCTATAACACAGTAGCTAGAGGATTCATGTCCTTGGACACTCCACACATCACTTCTCCTCATGTGAGTGACTTAATCATCAGACAAGAGAGTTCAGATTCTTCTTATTCTTTTGGTTATTCCAAATGCCCAGGCTCCTGTGTGGCATCTTAAACCTCTACCCTCAGCAAAATGAGGCAGGAATGGCACCACCATCAAAACATTTGGTAAAAAAACCCCATTAACTGTCAACATGGTACCAGATTACACTGCCTTAATAGATGTGTGTGTTGCCCTGTAAAAGAGACACTAATTTTGTATTCCATAAAAGGAATAGGCAGACTTTAAAATGCCTCTCTCTTCTGCTGACCAGTGTAGGCTATTCCCTGATTAGCATGTCTGCTTTGTAGATCCCATATGTAGAAACCTTCTTCCTTTTATAAAAGTTAAATGGCATCTTTATTGTTACTTTGGGAGCATACTAAATTAATTTGCAGAATATACTCCAAAAATGAGGGATAAATATTTGAAAGCAGCTGATTATAACATGTTTCATTACACAGAACCCTGCACACTAGTATGTGTTAAAAGGTGACTACTGACTATGGGGTGAGATGCAGAAGTGCACTTAATGCATATACATTAAATCCTCTAGTAACAGGAATATACCAGTTCATGTAATTGAAACAAGCAAAAAAAAAAAAAAAAAAAAAAAAGTGACACCAGGACATCTGAACTAATTTTTTACCTTTGTACAAGTAGGAGCCCTTTGAAGTTGTCAGCCACCACAAAGTGTTGGTGAAGGTTACCTCCACCTAATGTGTGCATCATAAAGTTGAATATTCTATTTGTGCAGAAACAACTGGTTAAGAAACAAATTATATCTTGTATGATAAATCAGTTCTTCAAAATCACAATCTTTTGTATGAATCTCAAAGCAGGAGCTTTAAAATTCAGATACCACACAGATGCCAAGAAACCAAAGAAAGCCATTCTTCATAGGACTTCACTGTGATAATGACCAAAACAGTGGCAGGAAAACTATTACAGATGAGCTGCACTGAATGTGATATGAGTTAAATATCTGAAGTACAATTCATCAACAATGCATAAATAAGTAGGAATAGACAAAGAATAAAGTAAAAAATATATATTTTGTTCTAGCAAGGCATTTAGTAACTTTCCATAACCCATTTCATTTTTTCACTCATTTTTTGAGCCAAATATTCAAGACTTAGTTGAAACTGAAGATAATGTTAACACTTTGTCAAGCATTTGAATCACTTCCAGTATATTGTAGTATAATCCGCTGTCCACAAACATCCCCTTCATTATTGCCTAATTACATGCAAATTTCATAAAATGAATGAGTTTTAAGTACTTGTCAATCTGTCATCCTAGGAACCACTGAAACATTTTGACTGCTAGATAAATAATCAGCAATAATCACACTATGCAAATTTGATATTTTCTGTACAATTATCTGAAACCATAAATAACTGGACACAAAGACATTTGGCATTCTCTCAGAAAGACTTGACCTACAGGCTTTTTTATTCCAAACAAACATGCCAGCAGAATTTTTAAATTTCTGCCTAGCTAAATGTGACCAGTAGAAAAAAAATTATAAACATTTCATGTATTAATACTTTATTACAACCTGGGAGATATGTCTTTCTTTTGCTTTATTAGGGGAAAAAAAGATTAACAGCATGTTTTATTCTCAATTATTCTTACTTCCACAATTTTATTTCTTTAGTTATTAGCTTTTCATCTACAATTATCAAAACATGTTTTTGTTTTTGCTTAATATTTTTCAAGTAATAAGCAAATGAAGTGTTATGTATTGTTGACTTTTAATATTCCTCCCCTCTGTACTTGTTGTAGATCTTCTATAGTGTTCCCTACAATGATTCATTTTGACATTTCTAATGCACTGCAGGCACTTCAGCAGAACCAGTACCAGAAGGCTAATTATCAGGATTACAGACAAGCTCAGAAATACAGAAACAGTGAATGCAGGTGAAATTGTGGAGTCCAAAACTACTTTTGTTTCCAGTATGCTCTGGAAACATCCAGTATGCTCATACATTTCATATGTATGTCTGTGTGCATATATGTACATATGCAGCTGGTTGTCTGTATTTTATGAGTGTGTTTTAAACCCTTAAATGTTGGCTCAGAATCTGATGTTTTTCTATAAACAGTAATATAGCTCTTGAGAACACAAACAAATAAGAAAGAGGTTTTTCATTTTACCAGCTTCCAATAAACTACCAAGTTTATTCTGAGATAGATATTTCCACTAATGTTTATCACTGAAACAGCACAAAGGGTAGATCATAGGAAGATATTAATTTATACACAAATGCACATGAATTAAATTTACATCATTTTGTGAAAGAATACTTAGTTTTGACTTATTTGTCACAGAAGTGCAGGAATCTGCACAATGATAGCATAAAATTCATTACATAGGGCTTAATGTCATCCTTTTGTTGTTTAAACTTCCACAGCTAAGACATTTATTTATACAGAATTATTTATTGGATGAATTTCAGCAATTTTGAAATCTGAAACCATCCTTGGATAGGGACTAGTTACACAAACACATATACAGGAAATAAAAATAATCAAAGATTTATACTAAATAGCAGATATTTGCCAAAACCAGTCTTGAAATTACACAATTAATATGAATAAAGGAATTTGGGGATTTTTTAAAATTGGAATGTAGAGTACAAAACATTGTTTCTGGTAGGTGAACATTTATGCTGTACTACTTGCCTGCTGTACAGCAAAAACTATGAAGACTTCAAGTTATTGACCTATTAAATAAATCATGGTTTACTACAGAAATATGAGAACTACTTAAAATAATGAACAAGTGTGGGGGCACTGCAGTTTGCTCATGAATCATTTGTGAACTGCAAAAAACATACTGAAAATCATCAGGTGTATGGTGTTTTTTGAGCTATTTACTTACCTACAGAGAAGCATGCCAAAGTGTTAATAGATCAATGGTTTATTTTTCAATATCTGCTTATATATTTCAAGAGGACCCTTTTACTTATTTTCTTACCACAGGTAAGAAATTAACAGAGAAATTATCTGAGTACAAGAATCAGCATCCCACTTTTCATGGGCAAATTGCTTTTTAAGAGGTGACTAGGTAATGATAATCTCTAGATAATGATAATTTTTATTTATGCTTCACACCAAACTTTGGCAAATATGTAATGGCAATATAACTTTCTGTATACAGGTTCAAAATCATATCTCTGAAACACTCTTTCTTATCAGGTATCTTAATGGAATTATTTTCTATCATCTTAGCTATTTGGTATTCAAATATTTGAATTCAACAGAGGCATGCTGAAATGTGCAATTGCAAATTGTTTCAAGACTTGCAGAGCCAGAAACAAGCCCAGCCAATAAATGTGTACCTGCTGGATAAGAAAAAATGAAATGGGTGTAAGGCTGTACTTTCCCAAAACCTGATAACATAAGCAGGAACCAAAATTGTATTATCGTGCTAGCACTACTTAAAGATTACTTAAAGACTGTACAAACCAGAGTGGTCCATGCAACATCCTTTAAATTGTGCTTGGTCTGGATTCTCTAATGGCAAAATATATTAGGATTCTGGATCCAAAATATGTTTGTGAACAAAATCTCTTGTGCCTATTACACATTCCTTTTCTTAATTTCTGTGTATCTACTTTACATATTCTGTATGCTTAAAATAAAGATGATCATTTCAAAAGTAGGCTATAGAGTGATGGAACTATTGTCATTAGCTGAGTAGAAGAATGGAATCATGTAAAGACAGGGGGAAATGCACACAGATAAAGATGAGTGAACCACGAAAGACAGATGAATTAATTAATTATATTCAACAGTACAAACATAACAGGAAAGCATTTTCTCTTTTAAACATTCTTTTAAAAAGATGTGTTCACTGAAAAAGATGTGTTCCCTTTGATGAGGTTAGAGATTTGTTTTGGGGGGAAAGAAGCATTAACAATGGCTACTTATTGCCAGATAAGTGCCAAGTCTTACCTACAACAATGTGATGGGTTGATCTCTAATTGATGATTCAACAAAACTTACTATTAAAAACATATGCATCTTCATTTGATGTCACATAATAAAACACTTAGTTCAAAATTGATGGAGAGATAATTCTATGTGAGTATAGAATCTTCCTTCCTTCCTTCCTTCCTTCCTTCCTTCCTTCCTTCCTTCCTTCCTGTCCTTCCTTCCTTCCTTCCTTCCTTCCTTCCTTCCTTCCTTCCTTCCTTCCTTCCTTCCTTCCTCCTTCCTTCCTTCCTTCCTTCCTTCCTTCCTTCCTCCCTTCCTCCCTTCCTCCCTTCCTCCCTTCCTCTTAGCACCTCTTATTCCCCAATACAGGCTAAATGAAAGCAGTTAAAGTGACATTATCAATACCGATTTGACTTCTCTGACTAGCTGAACACCAAGATAATAACACTTGCAGGGTTGAACTTGATTCCATTTGTTGAGAGTATGTAAAGTATTTAGGAGTTCAATTTGCCAAACACAGTGACTGGAGAAAAGTGAGAGAACAGGAAAATTTTAATAAACTCCAACTGCAAAAAGTTTCTGAAATTTAATTTTTGAAAACTAATTTTTCTGCTTAAGTGAGTACAATGACCTCTTTTGCCAGAAAAAATCTAATACCTTGCACCATAATTTGAGTATACCTCTTAGCTTGTAGTAAAAATGTCTTTTACATTTAAGACTGCTTTGTCTGGCCAGTTCTGACTGATGCCACCAAGTGAAGATATATTGGTCATGCTTTGCACCCCAAACAGAATATATTATTGACTGCTGTGTTGGTAGCTGCACTGATCCTCTCCAAACTGTGGACAGAATCTAAATCTAAAAGGTAATAAATAATGATAAAGTTTGAATTTTAAGGTGTTCCCATTCAATCACTGCAAAAATTTTAGGAATTGGTTTTGATATTTTTGGTTTAAATATAGTCCTCACTGCAACAATTAACTGTAGCATGCATATCCTGTTCAGCTTATGAATTCCCCAATTGCTCCTGTGAGAAATACTTGCTTGTACACATGTAAGTAGATATTTAAGCAGCTCTTCTGAATCACTCTACTGTGATAAGATGCTTCAAGAAAAGCCTTGTGTTGAAAAGGAATGACATGCAATCCTAAGAAATTCAGCATATACATAGGAAAAGTATGAAAAATAGAAATTAGTTCCCTGTAGAAGGAACAGAGGTTTGTGGTCAAACTAGAGTATTATGATTTCTTTCCTCTTCCTTAAATATGCACTGTTTTCTCCATCTGGGTGAAAACACTGAACAAAATATAGCTGAGGAAACCTAAAAATGACACCCACCCACTGGACTATGAAAGATTTCTCAAATAAAGGAAGGAGAAAAAATCTCATGAAATCCACCTCACTCCAGTTGACCAAGAATACTAGGTCAAGTTCACCTCCAGTTTTAAAAGGGGAGCAAGGGCATAAAAAGACTTAAAAATGAGAAATCATATAAAAAGTAATCTTCAATAAAAAGTCCACAACCAGAAACAAAGCAAAAATTAAAGTCAGTTTCTTATGGTCCATGAGTGAAGGTAAAATCAGATAAGGGCTAATATCCAAGTACTTTTTATGATCTTGTTCTGATGTCAGCATTATATACAAACTAGTTTTAACTTTGCTAAAGCTAACATTTTGTGTATTGCAAACTATAGCAGTACACAAAAAATATTGCTGTTGCAGTGTTGCTCAATGCAGTACATTAGAAAGGAAACCCAAAGTGTTGTAGACAGTAAACTTTGCACAGTGCATAACCCCTGTGAAAACTCTACATGGAAAATTGTGTCAAACACCAGGACCACAAAATGTAGTAATACAGTAACCTGGAAGGCATAGAAAAAAAAAGAAAAAAAAAAAGGAATAATATATTGACTTTATTTGGGGAGGTTACAAGTTTGTTGATTGAGCTCAGTGGAGAAGCAAGGCTACAGAAGGCTAAAGAACAGAGACATTTTCTAAGTGGGCATGCTGCCTCCAGAAATAAAGCCAAGAAAGGTATCCATTGCTGCTTCAAACTCCTGTGCTGGATCCCAGCACAGGAAGAAAAAAAATTCCTTTGTTCCCCTTTGCTTCCATGTGCAGCTTCTGCTTTGTTAAACTGCCTTTATCTTGACCCGTGAGTTTTTTTCCATCCCATTTTCTCCCCTCCCATCCTTGCTAAGTAGGGGAGTGACAGAGTGATTTGGCGGACTGCTGGTATCCTGCTGGGTCAACCCATCACACAAATGTACAATCAGCTAATGTGGCAATTTTCATATATCTTCTGATGCAAATACAAAAATTCTACAGACTTTTTTTTCCTGCCAGATTTAATTTCTTCTTCTAAGATCCTTCAGGCCTCCCCTACATTGTAGTTTTTTCAGTGGCCTATAGGTGTACACAAAATGAAGAATCTAATTGTTAAGTAGAATCAGGGCTGGGTTTTTTTTATTTTTAAAACTTTTAAAAATGAATTTAAATGAAAAATAAATGCACAGATCCTTTAACAGAACTTGAAATATGGAGATACTTATTACCAAAACAAAATATCCCAGATAAATTTAACATGTTCAGAAACAAGCAACTCAGCCAATAACTTAGCAGGGCTGTATAATAATCGCTATTCCAGCTTCAATTATTTGTTTGTTCTAAACTGAGTAGCCCAAATATTTTCTGTACTGTTGGTCGTTTATGTAGTGTGAGACTTCCAGTACATGACAGAGGGAAAATGGCTGGCAAAATGGAAGTGCCAAGAGAACCACAGTCTGGAGGAGAAAAAAAGGGTAGATGTGTTCCATATCCATCAGAACTTTTATAGCTCAATTACATCTTGAAATAAACTTGAAATGATAAGGAAAAATCCTTTCTTCATAGCTAAAAAAATTTCTGTGAAATGCAAGCCAGTCATTTCAGTAAGATAACTTATTTTGGTCAGCTAGAATTTTTCAGTATGGTGTAGTGAACATCTGCTGCAGTTCATTCACTTCTTCTGCACTATTTCTTGTTCATCCTTCAGTACTGCAAGCAAATGCAGATGCTAACAATGCATGAAAAATCCTGCTTTCCAATCTGCTGCTCCCTGCCTTAGGAAAATATTGTTTTGCTTGGAAAGAAACTTGATGGGAAATCACATCCTGAGCTGCAGGCTTATACGGGGGCATTCATATGTACTTGTGTGAGAGGTACAGCTCAGCCCCTCAGCACTTAAGAGCTGTGAGAAAATAAAGGGCACTCAGTATGAACATGGTCGTCAGAAAACTTCATCGTAACTTAACAAGCCTGACCCTTTTCTCTCCATTCATGCCTTTTCCTCTGAACTGGATTTCAGGCAGCTTTCTGAAAACTTTGAAATAATAGGCTTTCTTTAGCAGAAATACTGTAAATAACCTGGCCAACAAATCATTATAGCTGAAATTTGCAAAATATTGCAGGGTGAAGTAAGACATCTGTCCTTGAAGTGTTTTCAGCCCAGGAGTTTTTATGCTAAAAGAAGTCAATGGCATGGTCACAGCAGTTTAAAATAAAGTTCTCTGGGAAATTTGTTACAATTTTAATCATAGACTTTCCTTCAGCTCCTTGTCATAGTTATGAGTGCTACTAGATATGCACAGAGTTTTTTCTCTGAGGTCTCAAAGCATCATATTTTACAGACTCTTTTATAAAAGAAAAAAATTATGCTTTACTACAATCAACAATCCATTGAAATATATAAATTAATCAATTTTTCCTCCTTTGTTTTGGTATACATACACATAGTTTTTTACACTGCTGTCATTGTTACTCCATTTCCAAGGTCAGTCTTTTTTGACACTAGTTATCCTGTGGAGGTAAGTGATATTTAAAGTATAATTCTGTCCATCAGCTTTTCAGAGTGCCAGTATCTTGACATGAATTGCTGTGCATTTATCAGCTGGGATATGGATAGTCCCATTAAGTTATCACAGCATTAGACTCTTCAGGAAGCTTTCCCCACCAGTTAAAATTCTTGAATGAATTTATTTATTTATTAAAAGCATTACATGTGACGATAATTCTTAGCTAAGGTACTTCCATATTGTGTGAAGTAAACTGTGTCTCAGGTTTTGTGGCCTTTACTAGCCATTATGCACCTGTACCTCTTTCTCCTATGCCTTTTCTGCCTGTGCAATGTGTCAGGAAGCAAAATGACAGACACGATGTGCTACTGCCAAATGCTCAAGTGGTAGAGATTTACCAACAGAAATTCTGGCCTAGTGACCTCCTACACTGAACTATTGATTCAGAGCAAATAATTGGGCTTCAAGAACTTTTCAATTGGTTCTGAACAATTTTTTAGAGGGCAGAGGCAGTGGAAGAGTAATGCCATCTGGGGACAGTAACACTGTGGCTCCTTTCCTCTGACATGTGTTTTCCTCACTGACACTGGTGAATGGTCACCATCACTGGGGCCATTCACAGGGATTCAGCACTTTATTTAATGCATTAGGTGACTGCTGCAGTCGAAGTTTTGCGATCTTGATGGATAACCCTTTTTGTCCACATTTAAGTTTTGATTAAATTTTTCATCAAAGATTCAATTTTTGTTTAACCAGTTCACCTTTTGCACCAGTGATTTCCCCTGGCTAGCTCTACTCTTGACAGATTGGGTAGACTTGTTTTATTGCTACTATTGAGGAATATGTTAGGACTTATGGTGGAAGTCTTGGCTAAAAATCACTGCTGAAATAATTGGGTTGTGATAAGTTTCAGCCTGGTCCTTCTCCACACTGAGGTAAGATACTGGGCTTATGTGTTAGATCTTGCCCAACTCTAAACACTAAACATTATTTTGCTGAGGTCATAACTTTAATAAGACAAAATAATAGTGGAAATACATAAAAACACTGTCCCTGTCCCATGACTTATATTCAGTTAATTATTTATCCATTGTTTTTCAGTTAATCATTGAGAGATTTTAGTAGGATAAAAACACTTACTAGAAACTTACTAGAAATGTAACTGGAAATGTCTAGAATATTATTCACTAAAAGGCAGGAAAATATGTTAACTAATTGTACTAATTTACATAATTTATAGTTTATAAAAAATCAAAATAATATTAATGACATACACACAAAAAATCTAAAATTTGTTTGACTATATGATTCTAAATCAAACAAAAACTTCATTTTCTCTAAATGTAAAAAAGCTAGTGTCTCAAAAACATAAAACAGATTAATGACCAGGCTGCCTTTTCAATTGAACGGAATCATAAAGATGTCCCTACAAGGCTTGTGACTTGGTGTCCTTAAGCAAAATTTTCATTTCTGATTCATAATGCAACCAATCAGTGTGATTTTAAAATTCATGTGGGCCAAAACACTTACACATTTTTTCAGAATAGGGTACTAAAATGGATCCAGTCCATCAATAAATGGAAAATAAACTGATTCCTAGTTGAAGCATATGATATTTACAGAATATCTGGCTTTCTTTCAGACCTCAAGTCATTGTTGAACTCCCCTCACTGTCAGTGATGCACCACCTTTCTTTCCCTCACATAAATTACTGCTTTTCCATTTAAAAAATCACAGTAGAAAGCCTGCTTTTGTCTTCACTCTCGACCTTCAGTATCAAAAACAGTGTCCTGTTACTAAAGAGATGCACTAACCTCACCTCCCACAGTTAATAATTAAACAATACATTTTTATTTTTTGGTGCTGGTAACGGGGAAGGTCGTCACAGATTTCATAAGCTAATTAAAGCTCATAAGTACATCTTTCACACAGCTTCCCTTCAAAAGTGATCTAAACACTGTTCCTCGCTGCTAAACCTGTGGGATTTTTCTACTGGAATGGCAGACGAGTTGTGTTATCAATCACACATGGCTCTATTAATTTTATCACAACTCCAATGGCTGTTGACATTAAATGGCACAAATTTGGCCATTGCGGTCCCTGAGGTAATGCATCTTCACATCCTTTCAAATGATAATTATATTTTTGACCTTAAAAAAAGGACTGGTTTTATCCCCAGCAAGCCCTCTTTCCCTCCTTCCTGATAGCAGACTCATTTTCACAGGGCCATTTCTCTGCCTACACTGTTTGGCTAGTGGGATTTTTCTCTCTTTTCTTTTTTTTTCTTTTTTTTCTTTTATTTAATATAAAACAAAAGCATCTTTATAAGATTTCAATAGCTATATAGGGGAAGGGTTGCTACACAGTAGTGCTGACGTTAGCTTTCACTGAGATGAAGAGAAGAGCTCGCTTGATGATGAAGACATTTCAAGGACACCACCGGTATGGAATAGCTTTCTCTCTGGGTCAGTCAGTGTTTCAGATTGCTTAATTACTGCAAATTCACACAGGTAACTGCGATGAACACATGGAAAGCCATTAGGAGGTCTCATCTATTGTTTAACTTTGGAGAGAAAAAAAAAGATAGTTGTTGAAATAAGGAAAGAGTTCTGCTCAAGCTTTTCATAGGATATCACTACCTGGCTTTCGCTGGGAACTGTCTAAACCAGTTTTTGTCATCTCCACATTAATATTAGGCATATCATTATTTAAAAAAAGCTTGACTGTGCCAAGGTCGTCTGAATTAAAAGAGCACTTTTGTGTCTTTTTGCAAAAAATAGATATTTTTTACTCTATCTGGATTTAGTTGCAGTTCTCCTTACAATACCTTTTTAAAAATGTTAGTCTCTCCTCTGTGTCTTTGCATTTAACCAGAAATTAAAGCACTTTTATCCTGAAAAAAGCCCGACCCCACACAAGCAGAATGCAGTACATCCTTTACTATTTAAGATGACAGGTGTTTATTGCACCCAAACATAGCTTCACGTTCTCAAAAAAAAGTGTGAATATATGGGATTTTTGTGCCAAATTTTCCCTCAGCTTTTAAACTGAAATTCAATTGAAGTCAGGGATCTAAGGGCAGCATTCAACCCTTTCATATAAGGGCAGTAGGTGATGAGTATAAGAGAGAGAAAAAAGAAACCTAATATATATGAGCATGATGAAGATCAGAAGGTATTGATTCACAGACTGTCTTTATTATGAAATTAGTATCAGAATCCAGACTGGCCATTCCCCCTCAGTTTCCCTGACAGAGGCACCTCTGTTTAGACAAAAGGATCTCAGTTTCACTAACTATAGGCTTGTAAAGACTCTGGAGCTATAAAGTGAAAAGGACCATTTCCCTCTTTTCTGAAAAGTCATGAAAGTACACAGAGAAAATAGTGGCTTGTTTTGGGATGATTCTAAAAGTTGCTCTGTTTCTAAAGACAAAACCATGGTTAGGATATTTCTCCTGTGCTATGGAGATGATTGGGTCAGAGAAGGACGATCCTACCTTTTGAGCACGTGTAATTGGATTAATGATTGTGGGTTCAGAAAATGGATGTCAAGTATGAGGAAAGCAATAAAGTGTTCTCACAAAACTGGCAACTGTAGCAATCATCAGGAAAGTTAAATCCTAGTTTTATGGGGGTTAGGATGCAGTGCATCCATGTAGAACGTTCTCGTGATAAAAAGTCTACCCTTATCAAAATCTGTTGCAGCAAGTATTTGTGGCTGCAGTGATGCACTGGGAGCTTGCAACTATGATATTCAAGAAGAACTTACCATATACAGACACATATATATAAATATATACACACACACACATACATACATATATATATATATATATATATATATATATATGCATGAAACAATGGATTCCACAATAAAAAAAAAAGCAAAACCAAAACGAAAAAAACCAAAAAGTCAAACATCAAATCCAAACCCATATATTTTTACTTCTGTCCAGGCTCTTCTGTAAGTATTTGATGGAAACTTTTAAAATAGATACAAAACGTAATGGGTTTTATTTTGGACTAAATACCAAGCATTGAAGTAAAGCTTGCACCAGTAATTTCTAAGACTTCAAAAGATAGCAGAGGCAGATTCATACAGTGGGTAAATCTCTAGGATGGTGTTTCAAGAGACTTGACTTTCAGTGCCTTGCTAGCTTCCTTTACTCAGAGGCATTTAAGCCAGCTCTTCACCTGCCTTTGGTCCCCTCATCCATACAATATGGTAATGATAATTGGCTTTTCTCCTACAGTAACCAGAGATCTTGGTGAAGAAACTTGTATGGACAGTATATATTATTCTAGATATACCCTCATATGACACATGACATCTTTGGACCTTAAACTTCCATTTATAAGGATCCTTTTCCCAAATGTACAACCATCCTTTCTCTACTCTGATTGTTACAATGTGATGAGGGGAAAAAAGTGTTCCTTACAGTAAAGAGATTCCAATACAAAATACCAGTCAAACAGAATTTAGCTATAATTCTATGGTAAGAGTCAAAAGGCTTTTTTGTTTTCCCCCCTAGGAAATTGTTTTCTGTCTCTCTTAAGCACATAGAATACCAGCAGCCTAAGAAGATTCTTACTGTATTCTATTTATGAATTATAACATCGTTAGCAGCTAGTCAGCAGGGCTGATAGGGCACAGTAAGCTTACATCTTTCAAACTGACCACAACTATCCATATTTTGGCACTTCTTAAAGATTGTTTTTGGGTTGTGTACTCTGTCACTTCCCTTAGAATGAAAACATTTATTCAATGTATTGTGCAGATGCCTTGAATTCTTTATGATCTGCTTTTAAAGGTATAATTTTGCTTGTGAAACACTAAATAATCTTGTTCTACTTATTTCCCAGGAATTCCAATACCTATTAGTCCTTACCAAGAACTAATTGCTTGCCAAATTTCATTAATTCCATCTTAAACCAACAGATGAATTATACAAAGGAAAATAACCATTCAAAACAGATAAACTTTTATTATTCCTATGTTCCTATAATTAAAAAAACAACAACCAAAAAAAAAAAAACCACCCCAGAAAACAACAAAAACAATTTATTTTTCTTTAAATTGTCAACTTCTAGCCCCAAGCACATTTTTTATTACTAGTGCACAATCCTATAAAAATAGAGCTTTATAAATGAAAACATTGACAGACCCTTAGCGATAGTGGCACTACAGGGAATAGCTATAAACAACATTTTTATTCCTCAAGCATACCTTACCCTTGAAAGTTTACACTAATTACCTGTAGTTTTGTTAATGTTTTAAGCTGCCCTTCATCTCTCCCATCCAGACACACCACTCAGCTTCCTCAACAGATATATTCAACAGCTTCTGTTCACACCTGACATCAATTTCCTTTGATGTTCACAGTCTAAATGAGAATGCTACAGCAAGCTGTATTTGTGAAGTATACAGGATGCCTTTAAAATGATGGCAGGTATTTTCCTCATTAAAGCAGCCATAACAGATAGTTAGATATGATGCTGTCCCTCACCTTCCTGCTAATTAATGACTATGATTGCAACCCAAATAAGATCAGGCAATTAAATGTGATAACATTTCAGAAGTGAAGAAAACGTACAACAATCTTGGAATAGCTTCCTGTAGATAAATAAAGTTGATCTTAGCAAAATTAACATATAAATGTACCATTCTATCAAAAAATTACACAAACTAAAGAATGTGGTAATTTTACTTTTAATTGAAACATGCACTACAGTGGAGATTGGAAGTATAGGCAAGTCCCATACCTGTTTTGTCATTTCTATTAGCAATAGGATAGTTAGACTTCTTCAAAGAAGCTTTTTGAAAGGACATCTTTATCACTAAAATATAACCTTGAAAGATTTCTGGATCAAGATGGAGGACCTTTCCTGTTCTGCGTTCTACACCTGGGCACCCTCAAGCAGAGTCCAACACTTGAGTGCTCCCTGTCCCAATGCCTGTAATGGACATGACTGGGCATTCGGATAAGTGCACAGAAATGTTTAGCAAAGACATCATTACTGTCTTTAAATTTGCCATCATCAAATTTCAATTCAAGAGATTATGCCTGTGGTAGTGACAGGGGAAAATTTTGAATCTTAGAACTACAGAATCCTGACTGAATGAAGCACAGAACTCAGCATTAATCCATATTTCCTCACACTCCAAAGGATTTCTGTACCAGGGATAATGGTTGATTTACTGATTTGAAAGCTCAGGTGTTTAAGTTAGACTTACAATACAGTTGTAAATTCTCTATCTATGAGCCAGTTTTAGTATAAAAGGGTTTCTAACAATAGAATTCTAAAAAAAAAATGATCTGACATTTTCCTCCTCCACCAGTGACAGTGTTTTTATGAGTGCCAAGTGCTGGGCAAAATGTGGGAGTTCCCATGCCTCCTGGAGAGCCATGGATTAGATAACAAATAAAACATTAAGAAGAAGTGTCCCCTTAGAAAGGAAAATACATGTGGTAAGTACATTCTTCAGGAAAACCTGGGCAAGCATTAAAATGGCTAAATATTGATTTTGTCCTCCTCTGGCCCTTAGTCTTGAGTATATGGAATTCAACAACATCAATAGTTTCTTCTATAAAAGGCTCTTCCTACTGCTAAGCTTGTTTTCCAGCAATGAGTACCCTTCTGCATGAGAACCTTCTGACTGGCCCACACCATATCTACAGCTCCTCCACAGCCATGAGGTGACCCAAAATCACAGCTCAGCCAGTGGACAGGCACGTGCTCTGTCACTAAAACATGTCTCTGAGAGCAGCAAACTGTGGTGGATGACTCTGAGTGATCAGTACATTCAACAAATTCCTTTGCTAAACACAGGGAATACCTATGGGAAGAGCTTGGTACTGCAATGCCACTGGGAAAGACAGTGTCCTGGGACATCCAGGCCAAGACCACCAAGTATATGTGTCCATATGTTCAAATCTGTGACTATAGACTATACCTCTGCTGGGCTTTGGCCAGCAGTTGTCATACAAGTGAGGAAATAATTTTCTCCTTTTTGAAATATAGACTGCCTTAAGATGCAAGGTAAATAGGTAAATTAGATGGGTGAATGAAAGCCTCTTTCCACTCTGGAGTGGGATTGTATGGGGAGAGTCAAAATTTTGGAGCCAAGAAGAGATATCTAGAGCTGTGTCAAAACTTCACAGATATGGAAAGGGACAAACTCTAGAAGTAGTGTTCTGTGTTGTTATTGCAGCAGTGATGCCTTGGGTCTTCATCTTTGTTCCAGTTCCCCATTAAACCTGAAGGTCAGGATCAAGGGGTTAATGCAGGATTTTCATGAAATATTAATTTTCTGCTAACTTCATATGCAGTAGTTTAACATTCTGTGTACAGTTTAGCTTAAGCAGTGGCTGGGGACATGTTTATATGCAATTAAATGAAAAAGCAGTTTTCCTACACTTTTTGACCTCTAACGTGAAGAAAAATGTAACTGTGTGGCATGTTTTCTTTTTCACTCACAGATTCATGATCAAAGGTAAGAATGTTTCTGTGAATTACCTATATATTACTTTGTCAAATTCCTCAAGTTTTTGGGGTTTTTTCCAAAGGAAAAACTTTTTAAAAATATACTAACATTTAGTTCAGGTTTAGTTGACTACTTTTTCACTCTGCCCTTGGTCTAGCAATGATGAAAAAGTGAGCAATGGTTCCAAAGCAATTATTCAAAAGCTGAGATCAAATTATAAGAGCATAAACCTGTGAGAACTTTTAGTGATGTAAGGTATAAGTTGCATTTTAAGTTAAAGCTATGTTGCCATAGACCCTGTAGCTATGACCAGTGATGAAAAAATTTGCAAGGCAATAAAAAGATTTCTAAGTCTATGGCAACAGTTTAAATCTTTGAAATCAAAGGTCATCCTACAACTAAAATGCTAAGCTCAAAAAAATTTTTTCAAAATTAGAGGTAGATGATCCTTAAGATGGCTCATTGGGGCTATAATAAAATTAAAATTTTTACTCTGAAACAAGTGTTATTCTCAAAATATATTCAAGATTGAAAACGAGCAGATTTTGTTTTTTTTCTTTTTTCTTCTTTCCAGTCAATACAGACCTATGCCTTTCCATTTAGTTATGCACCTTAAATTTTCATCCAGTCCCTTGGCCTTACACGATGTTATGATGGAAGCATTGCAACCCTTTTTTCTAATCTGGAAATCTGATGTCTGTGTTTCAGGCATAGAAGATCAGGGTTCTGAATATCAGGTTTGACGCTAAAACCACCCCTTCTGGTAATGAACATTTTCCTCTGTAATCACTCAAAAACTATTTTAAGTTTAAAGGTTTTCCAGTCTTATCTCCCTCACATCTATCTTTAAACTTAGGCCTTCTTGTGGAGAGTATCAGACCTCTCAATACTTTCCAAAAGATATTAGCCATTACTACTCTTCAATACAATATTCATTCAATTATTTTTATACCTTTCCCCAAGACTCTTATACTTTCCCATTCCATCCATAACTCACAGGAAAAACTTCTCTTAGCAGTAAATATCCCCACAAAATTTGTCTGCTTTCCACATGACATTTCCCAAAAAAAAGAAATTATCAGTGTACCCCTAAACTGTGCATACTCATGATGCTAATCAAAATACTTAATTTCTAACCAGCCTTCATTTTGTACATCAGTCATATTCACAGACTTGTCTCCAACAAGAGAAGCAGAGTTGACCAAGGCCTAAGGTATAACTGCTTTTAACTTTTAATCCTCCAAACAGAAAGCTGAGTAGGATTTACTATAGATATTGTTACAGATGTTGTTAAAAATCTCTGTGATCATCTGAGGCAGAACTTACCAAAGTTTAGAACAGAACCAGCACCACAAAGACAGACTTCTGGACATAACAGTTATGGATGAACAGTGGGAAGGGAAGAAAACCATACTCGGTAAGTACAGCACTAGTAGCTTAGGCTAAAGAGTTTTAAGATTTATCAGAGCAATAGAAACTTCCTGACTTCTGACATAAAAGTGGTGATATTAACTGAAAAACAAAAAACTGTTATGTGCTGAAAAGGAAATTCTGCAATAATGGTCACAAACTGGTGTGCATGTTTGGAATAATTTAGTATTTTTTATTAATAATATAGGTGCAACTTTGAGAACCATTTTACTCTCATCTTACTCAACTGAAAGAGCAACTTGAAGCAGAGATGAAATCAGTGAAAATACACTTGTATAAAATTAACATTAGGTGACAATCAAATCCAAGAGGACTTACCACTGAAACTTAAAGGAAGAGGTATATCAAATTTTTGCAGTATTATTTCTGATTAAAGTTGCTTCTGAGACTCTTTCTTGAGGTTTCCTGAATAAAGTTAAGTAACTGACTAAAAATTTTAATATTAAGACCAAAATATTTTAATATTACAATTTCTCAACCTCAGCACAAGTTGTTTCTTTTAATTTTGAACACTTGATTATTTTTAGACAGACTTTTCTCTTTAGCTTGGATTTGCCAGCTAAGTAGCAAATTAACCATAGGCATGACCCTAATGAATTCCCCATGCTTATGCTCATTGTTTAGCTCTAGAATATTTCTGCATTTCATGAGAAAATGCAACTGACTTCACATCCTTATCTTGTCTGTCAATTTTATATTAATTCTCTAAGCTTTCTCACCTTATTTTTGCAAACACAGATCATCTTTCTGATGGTATTATGACTGCTTGTTTTTTTCCCCAGACAGAAAAGGAAAGCTGCTGGTAACTATCCCCTTTTGGACCCAGTAATATTTTTGTTATATTTCTTTTAAGTACTGTTAATGCAGCTTCATAGGCAGATCAGAGCTGAGCTGGATAAAATTGAGACAAATTTTTTATGCTAAAATTTTTTAGTCACCCAAAACAGGGTGTTTTTCCAAAGAGTTACTTTAAAATCATGTCCCAGCAGATGCTGGCCCAGGGACAAGACTATTGAGCAACTAACTTGCTGTAGGGAATATTCTGGTTTTCTCTAGGTAGGGCTCAAGTTTAACTGTTTAATTGCCTGTGACTGCTGAATATAATGTAAGAGGATTTTGCAGCCAGCCTGATTTCCCAAAGCCACAACTTTAAAGGAGTTACATTCCGCCATTCGACCATGGCTGAGTTATAGTCGTGCCAGCCAAATCAGAAACACTGCAAGAACTTGGAGTATGTCAGTTTTCCATTGAGGAGATTTATCTGCTCTACTAAGGAGTCGGACAACATGATAAACGGCAAACTTGAGAAAGTTAATAAAAATTTTTTAAAATCTCAGAAGGGGTTTCAGTCAACATCAATGTTAAAGAAGGTTTAGGTTACAGCTTGTTTTATTTGTCTTGACCTTACCCATAAAAACTGTGGTGATGGCCCAGACTGAGAAGTGTTTATATGTCTTCAGGGGCTGAAAGGATATGCAAAGGGAATTATTAGAGCTTTTCTGAAACACAGGGATAGTGTAAGCACACTAAACCCATTCCAGAAAAGGACTTATAGCTGGATCTGATGGTCTTGTCCCATGAAAAGTTTGTATAATTTGGAGAGAGATCTACTATATTCTCCAACATAATCAAGCACCAAAACAGCCACTTTGAAAGACTGTACTTTTAAATTTCAATTGGGTCAAGAGTGCTTGGTTGAAAATTTCCCCCAGAGAGTTCTGCTTAACACTTCAGCAAACTGATATTTATGCATAGTCCTTTGCTATTGTACTACAACTATCAGGCTAAACTCAAACAATTAATACCTGCCTTAGATGTAGCCAATACATGCTAGTATTCAGAAATATTCCCTTCAGTATCTTTTTAATTTAGTGAGTCTTGAAATCCAGTTCCACAAAGAAACTCTTCTGGACAGAGTACATTTTCTCTCCTGAGTTAAAAAAAAATCCTTTCTGTTTCTATGACAAACATAGATATGAACAAAGAGTGAACAAGGGTCTGCTTAGTACCATGTTTTTGGTAGTTTAGGGTAGTACAGTTCATATAGATGCATAGACCTTGCAGGAGATGTCTCAAGGATCACACATTGTAGTTCCTCCTTCCCTATGTTTGTCCATTCATCTGTTTTATTTTCAAGATTTTTTCCCAACACATACCTCCCGTCCATATTTTGTCATGTGACCAGGTCATGCTGTCCTCTGAACACAAAGAAAGGATCCTCAGCAAGTCATCAAATATGTCCTTTTCATGTGAGCTGCAGCAAGGTTCAAAAAGCTTCTGGGTGTTGTTCTGCTGCGTGATGTCTCCACATCTCCTTTCTGATGTGGCCCACAGAGGGAGAAGGCATCATGAAAGGAAGCTACCAAATAATTCACAGGTGTGAATGACCACAGGTGTGTTGGATGAATTGAGGCAGGGACTCTGTTTGGCCCCCCCCAGCATGAGATGTGGGAATAATTTTTTTATGATAGTATATTGTTTAAAAATGAAAATTGCAATTTTATCTTCCTAAAACACTCTTTACTTTTTTGGTGCTGGTTACAGTATTTTTCCCTAATCAGCTCTGGACCTTGAGCCTGACATGATTTTAGTCCCATTACTAGGCTTTTCTAATATTTCACTGAGTCCTCAATGAAAGCTATATTTTGAAAACAATCTCTTGGGCTTATGAAATATCTCTGTCAGCAGACATCAAAGTAATGCAAAGATGAATATTTTATCATTTATTTTATAAAGAAGGAGACTAAGGCACAAAAAGAGCCAGAAATATGGCTAGGGTCAACCATCAGAAAAGCTAGAAAGAGTGCCTGGATCACCAGTCTGGTTCCTTCCCCTCAGACATGGATACTTTTAAAAGTTATAATATTCACAAAATCTCCTTTATGGTTATTTATGGTCTTGAATGACATAGCTATCTCCTTTTTTAAAAACCTGTTTTTAACAAAACAGGTTAAAGACCACTGTCAGCAGAAATGGTATCTTACCCTTATGAAGTGCCACAAAGAGTTTCAGAAAATAGAGATGAGACTGAGAGTTGATTATCTGATTAATTTTGCCAAGCACATATCGAGCATAAAAAAGTATTCTATGCCTCAAGCAGTGTAGTACAAATGTCCCAATTAGATGCATGACTGATTTTGATTTGGCTCATTATTTATGCAGAACATTGGCTACTGGCTTATTGTTTTACTAAGTTCTGCAATATGACCCTTAATAGAGATTGTGTCTAATACTAAGAACACAAATTCATTTTTCTAAAGGCTGCATGTATCATTATTATTAAGACTATTATTGTTACCATTATTATTAAAATAAAAATAATATGTATTATAATCATCTGTTATTTCTTTCTTCCCTGATAGTGACAGAGATCTGAGATAGAAGAGAAATAATTCCAACATCTTGAAAATAAATGCATGTGAATAGCATATCTTTTATTAAAATTGATCTGCCCAGGAATTAAAACTGGAAGACTATACCTAAAATGTGCTTTATAGTCAGTAGTGGGAAAGATGCACTTCTGAAAAGTAACTCATATATCAGGAAATAAAGTCTAAGACATGTCGGGAAATTTATTTCCTGGAAGCAATCAGTTTGTTTTATTGAGGATAATGGCCCTGAATGGGATTCTCAAATTTTGACTGCCTTCATTCAAACACTTGAAATCTGTCCCAAGAGACTCCATGAGACCTTGAGCTCTCATGTTTAAATAAAATCTTTTAAACCCAACTTTTAGACCTCTTTCATGAAGTAGTGAAAGTTGTCTCTAGAAGAAAATGTTTTCAAAATCTTGTAAGTGAAGCTAAATATCTACTGAAAACTATGCTTTCTCTCTTCTCCCTGGTTTACTCTGCAGTTTTTCTTTGGATCATCAGTTTCTCCAGGCAACACTTTCTGCTGCTATATGGTCATGTTCAGTGCAAGCCTTTGAAACCTCTGCAGGATAATGCACAAATACATTCTTGCCGATTCCCACTTGTCAGTCTCAGAAATGTAGAGCACCAAATATCCACCACTAATGGAGCCATAGAACATGCAAGGAGATAGAATTGTGAGGCTTCTTCAGTGAAAGCAAGGGAATTTTTAAAAGAAATTAGATGGGTAATTAACTCCCTGTCTCATTAAGAACACATATGGTTAGCCACCTGAGATGCTAGAATTTTAAAAGCTAGTGCTGGAGCAGAAGAAAACCTCAGGATAAAGTCCAATATAGTTAATAGGACTATGGAACAACCAGATGGAGCTCACAACTCTTTCCAATCCCATTTTTCTAATACATGAATAAATGAACTCTATTGAGAGTATATTTGAAGCACCACAGTTTAAGACAGCATGGAAGAACGGTCTAAGAGGGCATTATTTCAGAGTTTGTATTAAGACCACAGATTAAACTTCAGCCACCACAGTTCCAGTTTTGCACACGTTTTAGAAGTTTTAGAAGTTACTCTTCTCAACCTAGGCAGCAAGTATTTTTCAGCAAATTGATCTAATGCGTGGTTTAGAATAATGAACACATTTAAGAAGATGATGAACTGTTGAGAAGCAGTTCATGAGTGTAGAAACATGATCCATTGCAATGAATTTTTTTTCTCTCATTTAGGTAAAATTTGTTTCAATAATAAGGAACACTAATAAAATGGAAGAAGCAATTATACATTAAGAGGACAAAAAACCAATTATCTCCCATTATCTTCAGTAAGAATTGTGGTCACTTGGGTCTTATTATTATTTTTAACACATAGTTCTGAAAAAATACTTTGAAACATTAAGTCATCAAAATTAAGGAAATTTGTATTAAATGTGCTATATATGTATAGCAACATAAGCAGAAAACCTCATAAATCTGGTCTCCAAATCTTAAGCTTTGGACTCTCACCCATTTATGATGTGCAAATTTGGATTTTCCCTAGTGTGGAGGTTCCTGGTAGTACATGCTGGCACAATCTCTCTGGTAGCTAATTATGATTTATCTTGAGATTCAGAATCTTTTGCAGTGAGGATGCTAAAGAAAGGAAATTCTCTTCTACCCAGCCATTACATTTGGTTAAAATTGGCCAGCAGGTACAAAAAGTAGTGGGACAGATACATAGATGCACAAGGAAGTTTAAGTAATGCTATATAACTTTCACTCCTTTATGAGACAGGGTAAAGGTGGTTATCTCATCCTAAGAATTAATTTATTTTAAAAATTGAACTTATACCCATCCTTTGAAATAAATGCAAAAAATCCCCAAACTTTTAGATCTCTGGAGCTACTACAAAATTATCTTCATACCTCGTGTGGGGAATCTGGTACTCACAAATGAGTGTTAAAAAACCCCTTAACTTTCATTTACAGTCCATCAGTCATCTCATATTAAGGAGAGATCTTTAATCCATTCTATTCTGCACCTTTCTGTTATTCATCACCTTCCATAATGTAAAAATATCTTCTTAGAATCGAGCTATGATGAATATTGCTCTTCTCAGGAACAATTCTAAAGCAGCAGGTGCTCACATTTTGCTAAAAAGTGATAATAGCTCAGAATTCCATATTGTACATGGGTTTTTGACTTACGCAAGATATCTTCAAACTTTTTTAATATGAAATAGTGAGAGATGTGTGACAAACAGCTACTCTCCATAAAATCAAAAATATCAAGGTCTGTTTTGCCATCTCATCACCTTCCCTTCTGGAATGCTTCTCCGCCTACTCCTGCACAGACCGTCCAAAGTGAAAGGACCTTGTTCATTCACGCCTCTGTAGAAGCCACTAACAAGAATATGGGAAAAAAATCTCTGGAAAGCAGTTCTGTTTAATATGTGTTTCTGTTGCTTCATTCTCAGGGGTTCCAGGATGAGGGAAGAGACGAGAAAGTTGACTCCATGTATCAGAAGGCTTGATTTATTATTATATGATAGATAATATATTAAAACTATACTGAAAGAATAGAGGAAAGGATTTCACTATAAGGCTAAGCTAAGAATAGAAAAGGAATAGAATAACAAAGGTCTTCTCCCAGACCGAGACCGGCCAGACAGGTGAACTGTGATTGGCCCGTAATTGCAAACATCCTGAGGAGGCCAATCACAGATTCCCCCTGTTGCATTCCACGGCAGTAGATAAGAATTGTTTACAGTTTGTTCCTGAGGCCTCTCAGTTTCTCAGGAGGGGAGAAATCCTAAAGGAAAGGATTTTTCATAAAACATGTCGGTGACATGTTTCTTCCTGTGTGTAGTATTTTTTATGTCATTATTGAATAAGAATTGTGGTATATCTCCTTCATAGCTTTAGATATGACATGATTAAGTAAACTACTTGAAAGCACTCCTTAGGGAAAAGGATATTTAATCAGTAAACTAAAATCCAGTAAATATCAGTGGGACTTCTGATGCTCCTTGCTTTCATTATCTGGGCTGTACATATCAGAGAAGTAGTTTATCCCAGTTTTTCAGTGACTGTTAACTGTACTGTGACATTTCTTTTTGTCTCCCTACACAGAGGAACAATCTACAATAGTATGATGAATATAAAGAAGGTTGAAAATAAAGATTTCCTTAAAAAAATTCTTCCTGCTACAATCAGAACTTTTAAAAGTAGCTTAGCCTCCCAACTGCTTTGTCAGTTTTCTTTCTCTAATTTCTTTGCAATTCACCAGGAAACATCCAAGAGTTTTCTTGGAGAAATAGATGCTATAACTACTTCTACAGTTTTTTTTAGTGTTAGATGTCTCTTCTTATAAGGATAACACTAATAGTGAATAGATGGATTAATCAGACTACACGGTAACTTTATAGAACAATCAGTTCCTAACCATATTACTAAGTCCTCTTTTGTTGGTTTGGTTTTCTTTTCCCTATTTGAAATTAATCTCCTGACAATGTCAAAAACAGAGCTAAGGAATAAGATCTTACATTGCTGATAATATTCTTTAATTGATGTATCTCAACTTTTTGCCATTCTTATTTTTATTAAAGATTTTTAAAAAGTCTGTGTTCTTCAGTCAAGAGGTACAGCACAGAACTTTAGTCTGCTCCTTGGTTATGTGAACTGCTGTGGGATGACAATTTTTCAGGCAATAGTACTGGTTGTAAATGGTCACATAAACCAAAAATTGAAGCATTCAGTTTATTACATATTATATGGGATGAACTGAGTGATATAGTGGCTGATGGTGAACTGTGAGACAATTTATTTATCCTTTTTCATTAAAATTTGATATGCAGTCATAACTCACAGAGGGCAGAATGAAGTTTCCTAGTTCACAATAGAGCATCCTCTATATCTCACATTTTAAAATAAAGCGGTAGTTACTGCAAACAAAACATTTCATTTAAGAATAACATTTGAATCAAAAAGATAAATACAGTCATTAATCAGTACTAATTATGATTTTGATACCCATATTGGTCAGCTTGCTCTAAATGCAGCAATTTAACACACAAAATGACATTTAACACCCATTTATGCTGTTCTATAATTTACCATAGATAAAAATAAACATCCATCTCAGTTTTCCTTACAGAATCTGTCTGGAATACCTATCAATAGTATTTTATTTATCTATTTTAAATGTATGTAAGAAACTCCTCGCCATGACATTTGATGAACTCTCTAGTCATAATTGTAAAAATAGTAACTCTAAAAAATATCATGCTTCCTCTTGCCTGGCTCCATTAGAAAAGCTAACAGTTCTGATATTTTTATCCCTAAATAATATCACTTCACAAAGGAGAAAAAACCCCTAATGACTGACCCTCAAAGGCAGATACAAATGAATGAATAAAGAAGGAAATTATATTATCATCCAGAAATGCTCTCAAAGTATCACTCAGGAATTTTCATGTAATCTCTGCCCCAAGTAATCACTCCTGGATGGACGGAAATATTTATTTCTTACTATTTTTGATAATGATTTTCTACAAAAGAAAAATTAAAGAAATGTTTGCAGCCCAACTCTACACTCATTAGCCATGACACCTCATTGAATTACAGTCTTTCCTACAATAGGATTAAGCAGCTGTGTGTTTTACAACACATATTTTTCTTAAAGGAAAGAAAAAAAGCAAAAAGTACTTACATAGTAAAAAATATGGCCTTCCTCGACCCTTCTCACCCCGAGCAAACAATCTTAACAGGAATTTTTCTACTGGTACACTAATGGTGCCCCACTTATCACCACTGCTGGAGACAGAATACTGAGCTAGGTAAGACCTTTGGCATGACCCAGTTCAGTTATTCTTCTGAGCAAGTTACAATGGAAAAATTTAAAACCCAAAACAGTACCAAAAAAAAAGGTAAAACAGAGGGAAGAAACCAGCTGAAGTGCACAAAGCTTATTCATTTATGCAAGCTTGGAGATTTACTATCAAGATGGTATACTTACTTATAAGCAGTATGGTAGTCAATGAATGTTTATTGCAGGAAGAAGGGATCATTAAAATATTTTAATCAGAATAAAAATAAAAATGAAAAAAATCACAGGTCATTCTGAAAGAATTTTCTTCCCAAATTTCATTTTGGAAGAAATTATGCACATGCTTTCTTTTTGCAGGTTCAAATCAATATCAATTTCTTTTCTGTGTGGTAAAAAAGTACATCTTTCCAACAGAATATACTTTGTTTTATGTCTGCACAGCAGTGGTATTTTTCATTAGCAAAAATTCTGAAACACAAATTCAAAATTGGCTTTAATATGCCTCTATGTGTGATGCAGATGTACCCAGATGCATGCACACACACACAGACACACCCTCAGACAGAACAGAAACTCTTCTCATGTGTTTCTTTTACTCATTAAGGCCACATCTGAAAATATTCTGCAAGTGAAATGGCAAAAATCTATTAGGAGCTAGCTTGTTTTTAAATAGCTGCCTTAAACTCTATTAAAATTAAAAGGAACCAATTATGTCACTCTTTTGATGACATCCTTAGGAGATGGTCAGCAAGAAGAAGCCAGTTTCTAACTCCTTTTATACCTCTTCTATCTGCTTTTAGGATGAAATACCTCTCCTTGTATAGGGAGACCCACACAAATCTTGCTCACTTTGTAAGCCTTACATAAACCTATTTTCAGGCTTAGTAATGAACAGACTTTTCAGAAGCTTAGTGAAGAGGAGTGAAATTAAGCTTTTCCAAAAGTAAGATACTGCCTGTAGAACAGAAATACTCATTTGCAGAGCAGCCTACAATCTTTCTGGAAATAATATACAGTTACACTCTGCAAACGAGATGTATTATCATTATGTTGATGAGAAGATCAAATATTTCTTTTTCTTCCATAGTCAAAATATTGTTAATGGATGATTTTCTGCCTGGAAGGACATTTTATTGAAATTATGTGCTGGGCCCACCACTCATTGACTGAATAAGATGAAAACAAATGAAAAAAGAAACCTGTATGAGACAACTTCATGGGGAAAAAAATAGAATCAGAAATTGGTATGTTCATTCTTACTGTGTGTTATATCTCTTTTGTCTTTCATTTTAAATCTTGTCTTGTTGGCTCATATGCTCTTCAGATCAGTGACTTTTTATAGAGATTTCAGTGAGTACTGGCAACAATGGTGTAGTTCTTCCTTAGGCATTGTTACAGTATCAATGAATAAAAACAGCAAGGATGTCTCCCTGAAATGCTTAACCACACAGGCTGCAATCTTCAGGGCTGCCATCGCATTTCAGAGAGAATTTGGCAATTTTAGACTCCTGTCCTTTCAGACTTCAATGTTGTTTGTTTGTTTGATATGTTGCTGTTCTATGTTTATTTTTCAGTCTTTCTGTCCAGTTATGCTAGTTATTTTAAATAAAATTATCACTTAAAAGATTATTTTCTATAATTTTAAATGCATGATGCATCAATCATTCTGTCAGTTGAAAGACAGTGCACTGCTATGCTTAGCTGAAGTCATAGTCTTGATGATGATAATGAGCTATTAAATTTGCTTATGCTGTTGTGGAAGGAAGAGCATAAGAATTATAATGGAAGGCAAATTCCTCACCATGCTCACTTCTGAATGTTTCTACCAATTAGAAAAGAAATATGTAAAAGATGGCAGAGACACACTAACATTTGCACACCTTTACTTTGAGCAGTATGAACCACCTTCAGTCTGATGCTACAGGTTCCTTCCCACTCCCAAACGTGCCTCCTCATTCCCTCCTAGTTCCACAGTCACACTATGCCAACCAGCCCCTCCCAGGTCATTGAGGAAAGCAGTAATGACTCCGGGGCTATTTTTCACTTTCAGTTGCTGTTATGGAGTGTTTGAAAACTTGATTAATATCAGACTGCATTTTAGCATAATACTCAGGAACTGAATAAAACATGGAGATACAGAAGACCAATTGATATGAATGACATATCTCTGCTATCTATTAGAAGGACTGCATACACAATAGATTTTTTGGTTGGTAAAAAGAAGAAGAGGACTTTACTAAAGCCATTTGCCAGCTGCTCAGTGAGTAGGTCAGTGGCATAAGAAAGACAGCTTCCTTGTTAAAAATGTTAGTTGCACTGCTCATTCATCAGGTACATTCACTATGTTCTGGCTATCTGTAAGTAAAGGTTGAGGAAACAGCTCAGTTCTGATTTCCACCAGCTTTCTAGTGAAACCATAACATTGCTTTGATGACATCATAGTCTCCCAAAGTTTCATTGCCCGCATTATACTCCAGTTCAGGATCAAGAAATACAGGACAACATAATTTTGATAGAAAATACAAATAGGATACAAAAGGATGCACTTGTTAACCTCCGTGACATCGCTATATCTCACATATATATCTTTTTTTGATTATACATGGCTCTAAAACATATTTTATCAAATGCTATATACAGAATCCTACAGAGCATTCCTATCAAGCATGCAAGTAGAGAGAAATAACTGCATAAGCCAACTTTCCCGGTTGCTTGGAGAGATGGAAGGGAACAGCTAAACACCCTGCCTGTTCCCTCACAGGAAGAAGTCAAAACAGCTCCTATCAGAAATGTGCCTTCCAAAAAAAGCCACGTGCAACACAAGTTGCGTATCACTGATTTAGTCAGTTCTTCCATCTGCAAAAAGCCCAAAATGCTTTATAACTTTACAAGAAGAATTTCATCCACCACTGAAGTGCAGCCGCCTATGGAGTAAAACTTGGCAGCTGTTTAACAGAACACATAAATCCTACACAATAGTTTAGGGGAAGAATTTTTGAAGAATAGTGCAGATGGGAATGTAAGGAGGTAGAATATAGTTACATAAACTGAGTGTATATATAGGCAGGAAATGCAGGTTGGCCAAAAAGAAGCAAAATTAAAAATTTCTCATATCACAAAAAATCTCAGGCATTTTGATATATGTCTCAGAGAAAATTACTTTGGAAGTGTTTAAATAATACTATTTTTGTTTGTTCCCTTCTCCCCTGCTTTCTCCCTCCCCCCCTCCAGGTCTATTTTAATCACTCTATCCATCTGCACATTAATTGAGAATGAAGTCATATCAATGCTCAGAGACAGCCACTAACACCACTAGCCATGAGGTAAAATAAATTGTCAATAAATAGAAATATTATCCCATCAAATATGAAATATTTACAGCATTTTCAAAGTTGAAAGTCAGGTCTGTAATGCTCATTCACATATGCAATTCTTGATTTTCTATAGTATAAAATTCTCATTTTACCTCTTCAGGAAAATATTTTGAATGTCTTTTTTTTTCACTAAGAAAACCTTAAAAGGCCCAAATTTATATTAATCTATTCAGTAAATTAATTTTCCAGAAATTGTACAGAGAGAGAAAATGAAATGGAAACAGGACTTTGGAATCTCTTATTCTATGTTGGTTGCTTTATGAGCCCCTTTAGGAACTGTTTATGTTAGAAAGCACCAGCACTGTCTCTGGGCTGCTAAGTTAGGCATAGACTCATAGAACAGTCATGGTTGGAAGGGATCTTTAAAAGCCATCTACTTTGAATTCCCCTGCCATAAGAATGGACATTTTCAACTAGACCAGGTTGCTCAGAGCCCCTTCCAGCCCTGACTATGAATATTTCTGAGGTTTGGGACATCTATCGCTGCTCTGTGTGAGTTGTTCCAGTGTTTCATAGCCCTCATTGTAAAATTTTCTTTCTTATATCTAGTTTATCCTCTTTTAGTTTAAAACTGTTACCCCATATCCTATTGCTACAGACCTGCTGAAAAGTTTGCCCCATCTTTCTTGTAAGCCCTTTAAGTATTGGAAGGCCACAGTAAGATCTCCCTGGAGCCTTCTCTTCTCCAGGCTGAGCAACTCTAATGGTCTTAAGTCTTTCCTTCACATGATCCTTCATCAGTTTTCCAGAGAATCAAGAAGAGGGAATAAAATGTCTGCGTTTATTTTATCATCTTTGCTAAGTCTGGCTCCATATTATTAAAATAGAATACTGGAAAGAGGAGGGATTTCAAGTCACCCATTTACCCTGGGTTCAAAAAGGACAAAGTCATTCAGAGTATCAGTTAAAATGCACGGAAATTAAGAAAAACTGTTATCAGCAAAAAGTGTTCAATAGACTAAGTAAAACTAATCAAAATCCTAACAGCTAGGAAGACCTGTACAAGATAAAGATCTAAATAGCAAGAAAAAGAAACTTTCCACTTAAACGTGTTGTTTGCAGTGGTTTTAAGATGTCTGAGTATACTACTCAATTATTGTCTCCAGTACACTGAAGCAAACTGTACACAGTGATACTATTAATTACCAAAGTACTTGGAATAAAAATATTTTGATATTATGTGGTTTTGAGGATTGCCTTTGGTTTATTATTTTATTAGCATAATGGATGGTAGTGATATATTCTCCTCTAATTGTTCATAAATACCCAATAGCTAGCTTTTCCTGGCATGCTAACAATGATGTTCTGATAATTCCTTTATATCATCAAGGCTAGTGACACACAAATGGTACTGAAACTTTTAAGACAGAAATGCAAATAGGCAAACTAACTTCCCTAAAAAGTGCATCTCTTAAAAAAATCACAGTTTAGTGTTTGCCGGCATCTCTTAATAAGCTCTTGAACTGTAATACTAATGAAATAATACTGTGTTTGCTTGGTATACCAGCCAAAGCAATCACATACTTTGCCAAAAAGACAGGTGCTAACAAGTGCTTCAGTTTTCTTTATCAGAGCAGTTACTTCTCAATGAATACCTGACCTTAACTTTAAAGTCTTTATTGACAGTGTAATGACAATACTGGCTAAGGAGATTTGGCTGGGCTGCTGTAAAAAGCAGGGAGACTCCAATTTAAAAACAGTAGTGCAGAGAATAAGATTTCCACTCCTTCAACACTTATTGGTGTTAAACACTGAGCTGCTGTGCTTTCTTCGCCCTTGAGCAGGTACATATGCTCAGACTCACAGGTAGCCAGGAATCACTGCACAGCCTCTTCCAGAAATGAGGCTTGGGCATGACCTGCATGCAGCTGAGCACCAGGGAAGATGTGAGCAGCCTGTCATCCTGATTACACGGCCTGTTGAGAACGAGGGATTTAAAACAAATGGAGCCAACATAAGCCGGCAGTTTAAGGAGAAAAGGTTGGTTATTGCCAGAATTTATGGTACAAAAGGAGAGTCTTTGCCAGTATTTTAAAAATTATTATTCCTGGCAAAAAAGTAAAATTGTCCCACATCGGAGCTTCTCAACACTATTTCTAGGAAAAACACTTTACAGATGGACTGGACATTCTATACACTGTATAATTACAGTGGATAACAGAACTGCTAAATCCTTCTTTTTGTAGAAAATCCACTCTGACAAAGCCAGCTGAATGGCTGCTATCTACTCTTGTCCCCTCTGACTCGCAAAGCCTGAATTCAAACCTGAATGCCAATCACAACACTCTGGTCCTAACACTTGGAAGCTCTTTACTTGACTTAGAAAACAGAAAGTTCTCTACAGTATCAACCACCTATATACAAACCCATGATGGGACCCTACTCTTATCTTGTCAGATACGCTTCAGGGCATCTTTTTAAATTTCTCCTCTGATATCCTCTGTCATTTCCACTGTGAATATACACTCTATCAGAGAAAACTCAGGGAAGAGACACAGAGTGTTTAATGATTGGGAAGAGTTTGAAGAAAGCTTTGACCAGTCCTGTGTGAAAAATAGCAATGTCAGCAAAGACTGCCTTACTCATCTCATATAACCACTTCAGAATGACTCCTTGAAGATCACATTAAACTAAAGTTGAAATGATAAATTATGGTAAATAAATACTGTCTGTTTCAATGTGTTAAACAAGCCTGCTTGTCCCTGACAAATCCTGTTGTAGGAAGTAGAAGGAAATACCTCTCTTATAAATCTGCCCATGTGCTTCAGGCCAGGGCTGGGGTGTGAGCAAGCAGGCCATGATGTGGGATATGTCAGAGAAAATTTTATTTAGTTTGTATGAGCACAGTCGCATCCACAAATCAGTCATGGCTCTACAAATTAAGGTTGAAGTCTTGTGCACTTAAGCCAAAATTATTGGGAAAGGTTCTGATGTTTTGGCTATGAACTGGCAAAATGGGCAGTGCAGAACAGGTCACACCTCCAGGCAAGGGTTCTGGTGCTGCCACCCCTGAAGAAAGGTGGTGGCAAACAGCTGAAAGAGGACAAGGACAAGTTCCACCCCTCACCTTGGCCAGTGCTGCAGGCAATGTCACTGCTGCCACCTGCCCACACCTCCGTACAGGCTCAGCTCTGCTTCCATCAAACTCCATGGTGGGAGCAGCTGAGGAGACAGATGGAAAATGCCTCCCATGTCTCCCCACATGAAAAGGGCTCCCCTCAGTGCTACAGTGGTGACAACAATGGCACAAGTCAGCAGCCTTGCTTGGTAGGTTGCCAGCCAGGCTGTGAATAAACTTGAGGCTCAAGTCCCTTGCTCGTATAGACAGAACTTTCCTTGTCTTCCAATGGAATTATTCCACAGCAGAACAAATCAGCAGCTGGGAATAAAGAGGACAGTTTAGGCAATATGGCCAAGGGGACTGAAGGTGAAGTTGGAGGGACCATGAGGGGAGAAGACTTGTAGCTGGTCAGAACCCAACACTAAATACCTTCCCAATATTAACCACTGCCCCAATATCCCTCTGCCTTCCCAGCTGGCAAGAGGCACTGCTCAACCAGGCAGAATTTGTTTTTGGTCTGGGGCCAAAATACATCAGTCAGCCAATAACTGAGCGTTATAAACACAATCTACTGGACTAACTCTAGGATATATATTTTCAAAGTTCATATTTATAGTTTGCAAACTCTGTCTTTCAGATAGCAAGTCCTAGTAGCACCAGAAGCTGTTGAATATTCCAATCAAACACAAAATTAGAACAGAATTCTGTGCCACAAATACAAAGTAAAGCCATCTGCCAAATTTCTAAAATACCTCACCTAGAGATCCGGTAATTTCTCTTTTAACATGAGCATAATATACAGCCTGCCCCTAAAGAAGCAACCTCTGCTATATTTAGCAGATTTTATAGTAAATCCTAATCACTGAAAGCCTATTTTTATGCTATGTGTAGATTTAAAGATGACAACCATTCCAAAGTTTCCGAATAAAGGACAACATTTTTTTATTATTTATTAGTTCATTTTAGGTCACTGGAGGACTTCCAAAGACATCTTCCTTTTCTGTTTTATAAACCCTAAGAGTTAAGTAAGTATTCTCAAATAAGCACAATTTACAGTATGTCAGCTTAAAATAAAATCATAACACATTTCTAAATTGATAGAAATTGCATAGCACCAAATGAGAAATAGGGATTTTATCCTCTCATTTATACATGCTTGTCTCTCTGTCTATAAACATATGTTTGCACATACTGTGTATTGATAGATTAACATTACTTAACTCTGCATTTGCAACACTGTACTTAAAGTTGTGTCTGCATTTTTACTTCAGAGGTTTTTATCTCAGCTATAAAATATTCTCTCTAAGCCGAATCTTGGCAAAGACTGACAAGCTACAAATTATTATTTTCTTTTTAGGAAAATTAGAAGGAAATGTCAAGACAATAATCCCTTCTTCTTCGTAGTGTCAATAGGATGCATGGACCGATCCAGAATGCAAGTTGGTAACTCAACCAGAGCCAAGAGAACAAATTTTCACTATTATGGACTTGGCTTGTTTTGCTGTGGGAGTGAAATTCTGCACCCCCTTAGCCATTAGTGTGCTTTGCATCCTTTCTCTGTTTTTAGCAACTTAAGATAAAACATGATTCCCTTAAACCATTTACCAGTCGTCTATAAACATTCATTACTAACAATAACTCTATTCCAAATTTTAGTGGAAAGTGGCAGAACTGATTCAGAAACTTGTAAGAACAACCTGGGATTTCATTTTAAGCTCTGGCTGATGACACAGAAGCAGTGAAGATGGAATGTTAACAGATCTGATGGTATAACAACCTCTCTTCAGCCAACAACTGGAGTTGATTTTAGAGGAACTTTATAGTGTGGCAGGAGGAGACATATAGGGCAATATACAAAGCAATAGTTCTTCAGCATATCCCACAAGTGAGTCTGTTTCTTCCCTTCTGTTCTGTATATATGTTATTTATAAGCCTTGGCACTGTGGCAAAGAGATAGGACTCATCCTTTAA
The DNA here is from genome assembly GCF_022539315.1 of Serinus canaria. Classification (NCBI taxonomy): domain Eukaryota; kingdom Metazoa; phylum Chordata; class Aves; order Passeriformes; family Fringillidae; genus Serinus; species Serinus canaria. Next base: position 85,960,054 of record NC_066313.1, on the reverse strand, counting down.
TATATTTACCCAAACTGCAATGGTCAATGAACATAAGCATTTCTGCTACCAGATCTTAATTAATTCAAATGAAGTAGTATGGGATGTTGGATGAAAAGTTGATCATCATCAAGAACAACATTAAAATTTATTCTGAAGAGTTAAAAAAAAAACAAACTTGAAGGATTAAGTAGGAATTTTGTGTCTCATGGGAACACCATGTGCCAAAATATGCCACCATTAGATAGAGTTTCTGCAAGCAGTCTGAAACAACTGCGCTTCAATCCAAGATAGTCAATGAAACTATGTGTGCATCTATGGGATAAATTGTAGCTCCAGGAATGTCTAAGGCGAGGAAGGCTTATTTTCATAAGAAGCCAGTGAAAATTACTTGATTATGCAAAAGGGCTTGAGATAGCTACAGGACAGACCTCATCAGCCTTCACTGGCTGAAAAGGTACTGGGGCCTGTTTAGCACCAGTTTAGGGCCCTCTGTGTCACTAACCTAAGGCAAAACTGGTAGAGGCTTGTTTAGGCTTAGAGGATTGATAGCATGAGGATAGACAGCTGTAGGCAACAATATCTAAAGCTACCCCACATGAAATGATTGAGCTGAAGACTCAGTCTGGTGGCAGTGTGCCTTGACTGGGCAAGACCAGAATGCATGGAATTCTCATTGAGAAGTGAAGATCACCAAACATCACAGGCCTTGACGTCTCCTGGCTTCTGTGGAACACCCCAAACTACCCTTTATAAATTGCTGCTCTTTTCTGTTTTTCCTGCTTCCCTGCTACTGGAAAAATTAATGTTATAGTGGACTGTAGGGAGCCTCAGTAAAATACTGCTCATAAGTAAGTAGGAATAAGACAGGTTCTTCTGTGTGAGCCCAAGTATTGGTAGAACAGAATTGCTTATGTAAGTAGATAGCATTTCATCGACTTCCATAAAACATTTCATTCATCTTCATTTAACATCAAACCCTCAAATAAATCTATGTATCTAATGCATTCTAATTAAGCAGAGGACAGGTGAAGAGCTTTTCTTTCAAAATCTCCAGCTGCACTCTGCTGCTCTAGTCAATGAAAGTGAAACTGTAAAAACACACCCTCGTTATTAACACTAATTTTTACTTCATTTTCCTTTTTGCTCTTAGAGATTGGATTGTCACACTCTGCATACAGGAAGGCAGGCACTGGGAAGGAAGTAAACTTATTTATTCCAAGAGGTAGAACACTTTTTTTTAATGGTATTTTGGGGTTTTTATACCTATCTAAGGATCTTTAACTTTACTGGTAGAAGGAATAGGTAACTTCTTAGGATATGGGTTACCTCAAAGACTACTTTCTTCTCTCATAACTTCGTGGTTACCATTTCAAGTCCTTCTGTGCAAAAGGCATCAGTTACTTCCACAGAAGAAAGATTCCAAAAATGCACAATTTCAGATGAGATCTGGCATTGTATCCTCAAGCATTCCAGTGCTGACCATCACTGTTCAGTGACAGTACTGCAGTTTTAGTGAAAGTGTTTTTTAGTTCCAAGCTCTATAAAAATGAACATTCCAGAACTGAAGTCTGATCTATATGTGTGAAAGATGAGGCTGGTGCAGAAAGCTGTTAATTTTAGTGCAGTTTTGTATTCTAACCCCAAATGTTCATTCAATGGCATCAGTTTGTAAGACCAGGGTCTTTGACAAACTGTGTAAAGAAATAAAACCAGCACCAATGAAATGTATTTCTGATGTGAAATATAGCCTGCTTTTAAAAGTGGTCATCATGATTACATTATAGTTTTGAAATAAAGAGTGTTTTTCCAGTTGAAACTAAAAGACAAATTATAATCTTGGGGGTAGAATATCTATATCATCTATATCTATACCTATATCTGCCTGACACTTTTTCCTAAGTGATCATAAAATCTTTACCTGCCATTGTATAACAGTACCTCTAACAGCAGAGTGGCCCCATGACACAAATCTGTCATGCTACTTCACTGAAATAATGCCCAATAAAAAGTTAGATCATCAATATTGTTTCCTGTATATAGCATTTAAGTTTCCCCTGGAGCTTTGATCCATGAACTGACCCAGTTTAATCCTACTTAGATTAGAGTTCAGAACATATGGAATAGGTGGCATGAAGTCAGATGCTCAGGAGATAGAAATGTTCCATTATCAGTCCCAGAAAATAGATATGCTTCTTCCAACCCTCTCGAACAAAACTGCATTTTACTCTGCAGAACTACAAACATTATGTAAAATATTTTGTGTTTCTCATACCTCATTACTTAATTTTATGTCTTATTACTTTAAGGTAAAAGGATTATGATAAAACTTCAGGTAGTAACTCTTTCCAAATAAAAGGCAAAAAAGCAGTTCACAAAAAGAATGCAGCAAATCTAAATTTAGTGTTCTTTCCTATGCAACTGTGTAATTTTTTTCCTTTAAAGGACAAAGCAATGGCTTCCTTCATCTCAGTAACTAAACACATTGTTTCATAAGAGATACAGGGATCTCCATTTCTTGTAAACTAAAAATTAGTCATGAATATGCTCCCATTTGGTTCTGCTATTTGTTCAGTTTTTTTCTGTCCAGTTTTAGTTGTTTTAATTTTTTTTTTTATTTTATTCTGCACTGTAACTCAAAAAATCTAGGTAAAACTTTTTAACAAAAATTTACCTCAGGTTTGTCACATAGCTATTCTCACTAAACTTTACTTCTGTGTGGGGCCCTATGCAGAAAATGTATCCGTTGTTCCAGAGCGATGCTGGTTGACTCAATAAATCATTCTCAGAAAATTCTCCATTATATCTTCTCACCAGAGTAGGCTCATCTGCAAGTGATTGACAACAACTCAGCATTCATTTGGGTTTTTTGATTTATTTAAATACATTCATTATTGCTTCAATACCACAATGATGTGTATTAAAAATAGATGATACATAGCTAATCCTAGCAGTTCCATAAAATTGTAAATTATTATGTGGTAACTTTGCTGCAATGAATAGTCACATAATATGTTCATTGTACCATTCAGAGACACTACGGAAAGATAGTTCAATGTCCACCTCATAAAAAAGGATGTGCTTGAATGTGGTAAAGACAGGGCTAAAGGAGGGTAAGAGTGCTATTTGTAATGAACAGGGCTATCCAGTCATCTCACTGCCACCCTGTTAGACCAACCTGCCAATCAATCATTCATTTAATAATCACCCATTGAAATCACCCCTAAACCCAGGTTATTTAGCACTTTGTGCCCATTTAAAGCACAGTTATGACCTTGTATTTAGCTTCAGTTATGCAAAATATGTATACTACATTTTGCATACAAATAGCAAAGGCAGGAAGTTAATCATGCTATTTCTAAAACAAAACAACCCTAATGTTAAGTGAATGGTTTTTCTGCCATGGTTCAGCCAGGTAATGAAACATGTGCCTGAATTTAAGCACATGAATCACTCTGTTGATTCAAAAGCACTCTGCAGGTGCCTAGAGTTCAGTGTGCATTTGAGTTGTCTGATGGATCAAGGCCTCCATCAATTACAAGAATGCACAGAAAGATGTTTTGCTGGTGCATTTCAGGACTGTATGCATACAAGGACAACAGCAGTGAAAATGACATAATAAAAAATAAATAATTTAAAAAAAAAGGATAGGTCAAAAAAAGGAAGATACCAAGAGAATTGTGGCATGTTGGTTCTGTCTTCCTGTGATGTGAGCCCTTTGAGAAGGTCTGCAGTTCTGCCCTAGGACCAGCAACTTTTCCTAAACTTGACTTTTGGCTTCCTCTCAGATGCACTTTGCTGCATACTGGATCTGCAGTGGTACCTTACTTTTGGTAGCTTCTTTCTACAAGCTTGCTTGATTATGGGTGCACAAACCCCCATTACAACACTCCCAAGGGTAGGGGAGCAGTGTGAGCAGATGATTGTGCAACTTGTAACTCACTGCTGCCTGCCGAGTGCAAAACAGCACATTAAAATGCACATGTAAAATAATTATTCCTTAATATATGTTTTAGACAAGATGGGAGAATATTGCCAGATGTAATACAGAGCCTTCTCATGCAACCCTGTTTAACAAAAGAACTGTTACTAATTTTTACTGTGGAGTTTCATTAAAGTGTATTAAGACAGAACTGTAAATACCACAACTTTTGGTACAAAAAAGACAAGTCTGAACACTAAAAGCCAAAATTTGTGTCTAAAGAAGATGACCCAGCTCCCACAAACTTCTTCAGAGGCAAAAAGGCACTTTTAAGAGCACAGGATTTAACCCAAGCATGAGCAAACACAAGGCAATGGAGCATGCAGGCATCACTGGTGAGTAGGCAAACAAAAGAAGGCCTCCAGAGCAAAACATGCTTTAATTTGCTATTTGTAGGAAAAAGGGGGATAAGGGATTTAGCAGGTTTATAAGTGTTAACACGGAGGACAAAGGAGAATAGCAGACTAAAATTTGAGAGGTTTTTGAGGTCTGGATGAAGTGGGAGAAAGATTCTGGAGGGGGTGAAAGAGAAGGGATTGGTGAAGACAAGAGCATAAACAAACTGGTCTATGTAGTGCATGGGATACAGAGCTGAGTAAATCACTTGTGACACATTGGAAGCCATGAAACGATTTAAAATCAGAGGAGTACTAAAATTTATAAATAAGGGAAATACCTAACCAATATTTCCATATCTCTGTTAACTGGTCTCACACTCCTGTATCTCCCGGGCTGCAAGGATACTAAATAGTTAATGCTCTAAATAAAACATCTCTCCAGCCTACTTGTGATCAGTATGCACTGAAATGTTCCTGCTCAGACAATCCCTTTGACCTGAGGAACATATAGTGCATTTATTATCTCTCTGTGCTACTGTCCAGGGTAGAAGGAGTTCAGCTCCTTCTAGTTTAGGCAATGTGGTGCTTCCTAGTCTTCACTGCCTGACCGCAAACCCTATGCTAACAAGCTTTCCAGTTTTCCACTGTTAACAGTGATCTTGGAAGAAAAACAATAAATTTAAAAGACTGTAGAAGTGAAGAAACCCAACAGAAAATAAGTAGATCATGAAAAGTGCAAGCAACTTTAGTGGGATTTGGGGGTACCAGCAACCTCATTATTTGCTCCAGAGCACCGTAAGGAAATAAGACCAGCTTCTTGTGTTAGAGGAAGTCTTCCATTAAAGCAAGGGGAATGCTGTTTTGCTGAACAGCACAAACCCACATAACAATAGTGTTTACAAAGAACTTCAGATGCTTTACAATAAATCTGGATGTGCTTAAAAGTCCCATAAGGGTTTTAAAAAAATCTGAATGTGTTTTCTCAAGTAACTATTTAAAGCATATTAGAGTTTATTTAATTGCATTGGGATTTTTCAAAGCATATCAGGGCAAAACAGTAGAGTATAGGCCCCAATATGCTAATTAATAGCTATGCAGACCCCTGAAATAAACCTGCTACACTTCATTAATCAGACGGTAATTGAATTGGCACAGTACTTCTGTGCAAACTATATGTAGATTGAACTACCAGTCCTGCCAATGGAGAGGGTACCTTCCTCCCCACAAGTATGTTTTTGGACAATGCACTAACATTTTTTCTGTGAGCAGTTGGCCTCTATGATGCTTTTCTACATGGAAGAATCTCCTATTACTGAACTCATATTATTGAACATATTACTGAATTATTGCTCATGCTGAGACGCTTTTAGATAGGTACTTTCCAATGACCACAAGTTCAGCTTAGGACAAAAGAACAAATCAGAACTGATACTTTGCTTTGTCATCTAAAAGGATCTGCCTATTAATGTTATTAGAAAATAATAGTGTTGACAGATGTTTCATTTACAACATTTATTTTCCACTCTATGAAAGCTATCAACCTGGGGATTGAACTGGCAAATAGTAACTACTTTGCTAACAGAAAATAAAACAAGAAATTTTCCACCAGACATCATGAAGTGGAATTTTGAATATTCCTTGTCTATAGTCAGATCTGATAAAAGACTTAACTGGATGAAAAGAAAATGGACAGAAAAAAACCGGTTTAAATTTACAACTTTTTAAAACGAAATTGCTACTGAACAGTCCTTCAACTTTAGAAAAGAAAACACACAGTTGTGTATGACCTTGGGCAAGTCACTTTGGTCCGAGGGACTTTTCAGGGTAATTGGCAGAAGCTGAAAGCTAGATGCCAGAGGCAGCTTCAACAGCACTGAGCTGTTTAATTCCAGTTTAAATCAGTGGCAGTCAAGCACTCCAGCATTTCTGAAAGTTCAGAGATCTGTATCTATGGGTCCCTCCTCCGACCTGCTATTGCTTGCCTGTCTTCCCTGCCATGAACTTCTGTAGGACTGTCCACAGGCTTCAAGTCAGATATCCATTTGAACATATTCCTGAACTAGATCCTTAGCATCTGGCAGCTTTAAATTTTCAATATCTTCTGTTAGTTCACAAATGGTGTCACATCTACCTACCTACCTGCCTACCTACCTACATTTCATTAATCTCTTGAGGTCTGCAGCCCTTTTTATCTCCAGGAAAAAGACACCTTTTGATTTCAAGCAAGTGCACCAAGTTTCAGCTATAAAGTAAGACTTTTAAGTAAGCAAGTGAAAATGACTCTGGATAATGAAAACACTTGAATATTCTTAATTAACTAAAAGAATTACAATGCATACCAGCTATGATGTGCCTTTGTGTGTGTGTGTGCGTGCATGTGCACATGCATGAACACTGCTTGTATGTCAGAGGGTCAATACACTCAATTCCTATGTTAAAATAAACTAATTAGCAGTAGAGAAGGATGGGATTATTTTTAAGATATAGTTGTTTTAATACATGTCCATCAAGACAACAATAACAAATTAACATCATGTTTAAGGGGAGAAACAGCTGTGATAGTCACACTGTTTATCAGAGGAAGATACAGTTCTTTGATCTAAGAAAAGCAAAGGAAAGAAACAGTTTAAACCAATGTGGTATTTTGAACTTCCATGCCTTTTGAGAGAAATACTATCCTTAGAGTTGGCTTGTTAGCAAATACTAGTGTAACACTTTGGGGAATATATTCTCCAGCTATCTTATTTCTTCTAATCATTGTCCCGTTTCACTGGAGAATTTCACATTATTCAGCAACATATGGACCAAACTTTTCTCCAGTAATCATGTCTGAACAAAGTAATCATTCCCTCATTAACCAATTATTCCTCAGAATCAAATGAAACAGACATATTTGCTAGGACAATTTCCTTTAATAAACCCTATGGAGCTGTACCATGTGCATACTCTATCTAAGTAGTTTAACTCAAAGATCACAGTGTAGATGACAAAGAGTGGTTCTTCTTTTATGCTGGCGATAGGTGATCTTAGTAGCAAGGTTAGGGATAAAATTAATATCAGATTAAAGAAAAAAAAGCAGTGTTAAAAGGTCAGTAATCACTGGCTAAAAAATTAACCTTTCGTATTCCATGCTATCCCTTTTCTGTATGCTTAATGGTCAGAGTAGGATCCTGTTCATTTCAAAGGAGGTTGAAGTACAGGTGAAAAGACAGTTAAAAAAGGCCACTAGCCTATGTGATACTCAAAACACACACAGAAACATGATGGAAAAAATGTTTCAATGTTTGACAAAAAACCATACCTTCAAAATATGTGGGAGTTCAGAAAGAACACAGGCAAACTGTATCTGGTGAGTCTTTAAAATCTTCCATGGCTGTTTGGATTTCTAAGTAGGCTTATAGAGAAAAATCAGAGCCTGAGAATTCAAAATAAAATGTATCAAGCTGATATGTGTTTACTTGTATACAGTAGTTTCTTTACCTCTTTGTCAGATATAATTGACTTCTCTCTTTGATAGCTTAGAAACTTCATTATAAACCCAGAAAACTGAAAATGTAATGTTATTCTAGCTTCCTTCTTTTTAGTATTGAAACAAAATAAACAATGAACTCTGTCTTTAAGATATAGCTAGGATTTCAGCATTCTACAAATCCTTTGTTTCAGTGGAAAATACAACCCAAAAGTGTGCTGTGGGGATAGCCAGCTGAAAAACTGACCCTTTGTTTCACTTGTGTAAAACTTCCAGGGTCTGAAAGTTGTGACCAATATCTTAAAATGTATTTTGAACATCTTAAGCTGTACTTAAGTATTGCTCTGATATCTTGCAATGAATTTTGAAAATGTTTAGGTTCTCTTAATTATTACTCTCTTGAGATATTTCTGACTTGCAGTCTAGAGGTAGAATGGGAAACCAAGAACTACCACCTTCTTCTCCAGCACATTCTTTAGGTTCTTTCTGCAGTAACTTGCAACTTAGCAATTCTATCCTCATATCCTTCCTGAGCTTGAGATGCAGTTCACTTTGTGCAATTTTGTTCCTCACAAGAATAATTGTTACCTGGAATTTTTATTTCTGCCACAAGTGTCACCAAAACTTAGTCTACAAAACATCTAAAATCCCACACATGTTGTCAGAGTGTCTATAAGAGCATCTCTGCTTCAATGGCCTTCAGCTTGGTGGTTTCCCCAACACAGCCAGCTATCTATAAAACAGCTCATTGGACAGCAGCAGCAGCTCCTCTGAGCTAATAATGAAGTCAACATGTACTGCAAAATTTGAGATAGAAGCTGGGTAAAATAATCTTTTAGCATCTGCTCATCTTGGTGAATGTATCTGTCTCTTTGCATTTTAGAAGTCTTGAGTTATGTTGCCCCTACATGTTAATTCATTTGCTAAAGCAAACTTTTTGAACTGTAGTGCAAATTATGCATGCAGGAGACATTACTTACAAAAGAGAAGTATGCTAATTATAATTAACCCATGATTATGTCCTTATTCAAACTAAAAATTAGCTCACAGTTTGGGCAAATATGCCAAAAATACCTTCAAAAATGTCATTCATATACCCAATGGCCTGTCTTCTTACTCAAATTATCTTTCTGATAGTGTAAGGGTGCTGTTTTCATAATTCTTACACTAATTTTATTTCTCTGCCTATAAATCAGAAGTATTAACCAGTAAGTCATTCACAAGTGCCAGTAAGACAGACGTCCACAAAGTAGTGGTGACAGCTGTCACCCTATTGTGAAACACTGTAAAAGTTTTATTCTTTTCTCCCAGTGCTGAGGATATGGACACTTTTGATAGGGCTGTGGTGTTCTGTCTGTAATTTTCTGAATATCAGCATCAAATTAGAAGCCAGCTGAGTCACAGTTCTCATGCCCAAGGGATTCTCAGATTAAGTCACCATTTTTTTTCTTTTTTTTTAACTAAAAACATTCACTTTCACTTCTGGTTTAGTCTCAAGGTAATAAATACATTAATCATTTCTCCTTGTATTTAGAGGTATTTCACTCACTTTATTATAGAGTTGTCTCCCAGAGTTGCAATGGTTCAGTTTCAGCCATCATTTCTATGACAAACAAATAATTAGGATTTAAAAATCCACTGAAGGATGAAATCTGGCAAACATGTTATCTTCACAAAAACAAATTCTTTTTTTAAAAAATTAAAAAACCACTAGAATATATTATTATTATTATTGATATTATTATTGATATTATTATCATCATCATCACCATCATCATAAATTTGCTCTATAAATTTTTGAAACAGAGAAAGCTGAAAAAGCTTTGGGGGATTCATTAGTCATTCTATACAATTTCACTTTTGTTACATATTATATATGTTACAAAACATATTATATATATGATGACGCCTCTGTGTCTTTCTGGCAAAACATTAAACTAAATTGGACATTAATCCACACCCATTACTTTGTTTTTGCAATGTGATTAGATAGCAAATAGAGACACTCTAACTCCCTTTCTATATGTGCTACTTATTCAAATTTGGGATCACTGTAAAAATGTAGTGCTTTCACTTTTCCAAAGCAAATGCTGCTGTAAATGAACTCTCTTAGCCACTTGCTTCTACACAAAGCAAGCAGCGCGTTCACTACAAATCAAACCAAACCAAACCAAACCAAACCAAACCAAACCAAACCAAACCAAACCAAACCAAACCAAACCAAACCAAACAAAACCAAACAAAACCACACCAAACCAAACCACACCAAACCAAACCACACCAAAACACACCTTCAATGGACAGGTATTGCCTGTGAAGCATTGACATTAACTGTACTGACCCATAAGCTATTATATGGGTCAGTACAGTTAGCACTGTATATAGCTGCACTATATAGCAGCTGCTATTATATGTCCTTTCATGAATATTGTTCCAGAATTGTTATAACAAGACAAGATCCCTAATCTACACTAGGTGTAGTGAACAGTATATTTTAATATGATGGTTTTAAGAGCCTTGATTTACATTTCTAAAAAATGGTATGTTGATGACCCAGAGGTTTAATGTTTCCTACATTCCCCCATGTAGAATAGGCTGTCATAGTTCTAGGAATATCTTTATGGTCTCTCTGAAGAAGTACCTGGACATTAAGGAGAAAGAAGAAAGTACCTGGACATTAAGAAGAAAGCCACTGAAATTCTCTGCACAATTTCTACATCTTCCTTCTAAGAATTTTGCTTCAGTAGTCCTATGCTGACCTATTTCAGAAACTCTTCTGTTTGCCAGCTAAGTGCCTCAACAATTCTGCAAATGCTTCTTAACTAAAATGCATATTTCCGTTTGAGCATGGGACACTTGAACAAGCCATCCTTCTTCCCTCTCCAAACTTTGCACAAAATATTTGGCCTTTGCCTATTTGGCAAACTACATAACATTACATTATCATTCATTCTTCTTACAGGTATTTTTCCAAATTCTCCTTTTTTATTTTGGTCCAGCCTTTATCAGTATTTTTTTTCAGTGGGACCAAATATAGTTGGTTTTTTTCCATAATACATTAAATATTCAAGCACATTTTGAATTTGACAATATCAACATGGTCAGCCCCTGAGACAACATTAACTTTACTCTGTTTCTTTTGAAAGATCATCTGGCAAGATCATCTTTTGATCTTGAGTTTGGATTATTTTTGAGGAGGATGGGGGACGTGTTTTGTTTTCCCCTGTACCCAAAAAAAAAAAGAGGGCAGGTGCATGCAGAGCACACATAGTGGAGAATGCAGCACAACCCAGGAGGCAAGTGGGAGTGTGGGAGCGGGGCTGCAGGGTGAAAAGCAGTGCCAGGTGATGTCCCTTGCTGGGCCCCAAAAGCAATATGTTTGGAGAGTAGAGACAATATAACTGAGCTACTAAGCCCCATCTCATTGCAAGGCTAATTAGTTTAAGTGGTTCGTCAAGTAAGTGCAATATTACTGCTTTTGGAGCTAGCTCAGTTAGATACTATTTTTGGAGGCCTCTCCATGTTAATTAAACATATTTCACTGCATGTTGTGAACATGCCATTAGCTTCCCTTCTATTTCTAATTAATGAAGAACCTTGACCACAGCTATGCATCATTATATTAAAACTTTATCCTTTGTCTTATAAATGGATATATCGCAGAAATTAAATAAATACAGCAATGAACAGGATTTTATCAGTCATTTCTAAAGAAACTTAAAAGCTTTCATTACTAAAGCACAGCTAAAAACCCCACCAAAACAGCAACTAACCAAAAATCTCATGCAGCCCTCTGCCCAAAAATAAAAGTTTTCTGTTTCTGTAAGGTAGTCTGAACAAAGCTACTAATCTAGTCCCAATACCTAATGGGAATTCAGAGTAGGGTGTTTTAAAGAAGAACTTATTTGTTTCAGGCAATTTGTTTCAGGTGATAGCATAATAACCTGTGAAGAATCTCCTGCCAGGGGCTCCTCGTGGATATGAACACTATATTGCTGACACTTTTCCAAATAGATTTTGAATGCTTCAGTATTGGAGCAGAGTTCAGCTACCTAATCCACTTTCTGATGATCATATCTAGTAAGGTGTCTCTGCCAGGATTATACTGAGTAACAGGCTGGTGGCCAAGGTCAACACATGGTGCACCTTTTCTATTTTTACCATAAATAGGGATTCAATTGCAGGTCTATGCTGAGGAAGCCCAGCCTACTCTCTTTGTAGTGATGTGTCCTTATCAGGGCATCACAGAAAATTATGGTGTAGACAACTTTGAAAAAAAAGGTGCTAAGAAAAATTAATCTTGAAATCTCAGATTAGTTATCACCTTACCATAGAGCCAGCATGTTCAAGAGCTGGAGAAACAGTCATGGTGAGATAAGAGGCAAAGCCTCATTGTCACTGCTGATCTTGCTCCTCTGGGGCTTGGAGGGACAAACTCCACATCCTTTTTATACAGAATCTCCCACTGTTTAAGACAAGGATCATCAATTTAATTTTCAATTTTAAGGAGAGTCTGCAGTTTAGGGGTTTTTTTTGGCATATGTTTTAGATGCACATTATTTTTAACATCTAACCCTGTGTGATTCTCCCTTTTAACTTTCTCCTATATCTTGGTTTCATCACGAAATTTTAGAAAATCTCCTTGTTAAAAAGCACTGAGGAACTGTGCAAAGATTTTCTTTGCCTGAAGTAGTCAAGAAACAAACCCCAAACAACATGCACTTTAGCAAAATGTATTTGGACAGTAGTTCCTGAGCTCTTCACACTGATGAATGCCAGGGTGACTGATATTTGAACATGATTTTAGCATGGTATGAGCAAATGGACAAATTTGTTGTCTATGCCTTTACTGTTGTTAAGTGCAATATTGCTGCTCTTGGATCTAGCTCAGTTAGATACCTTTGACATGATGCATGAAAGTGGTGCACTGGAGAAAAACTTTGGAGTCAGATGAATTATATAATTGTTTGTGAACACTATGCTGAAGAAAAAATATGCTTGTTACCAAAAGTTTCCTCTGCTGGTAGGCCTTCTCTTGGGCATCCTAATTCATTGAAAAAGCATCCATAACCATTCTGCACATAATTCTCTCCTATAAGCACTTTCAGTAGAGTTTGCCTCTACTTTATTGATCTGAAAAGCCTTTAAATATTTGACCTAGTATGAAGAAAACACTATGCTCTGACTGACATCCTGTCACAAAAATTTGTCTGGGAGGTTTTTCAGAAATACACACATGTGCCCAAATATATGGAGAGCATATTCATCAGCTTGAATACCAATGTTTTACCTAAAAATTAAAAAAAAAATCCTTAAAGTGTACAATACAGAATGTGGTTAATAAGGACTTGAAAGATCTGAAACTTGCAGGAGAAATTTGTGGGGTTTTAATTATTTCAAATGTATTGCGTATAAAAAAAAGCTTTTTCCTTACTTTTTTTTTTTTCTACATGTGAATGATTTGGGTAATATATGAAGAATATTTTTTACATAGGAAGTAATTCAAAAATTTAGAAAAATGAAAATGCCTTCTGAAAGTACTAAACCAGAATATTTCAACCTTACTTATTTTTTCTTGAAACTAAATTTTTAAAGAAATAAGCTTGCCTTACTCAAAACATTTTATGCTGATTAAATAGGATTTTTCAATAGAAAATAAGCAAATGGCATTCTTCTAGAAAATACATTTCCAAATCTAGTCACAGTACATTTGCATGTGGCCTTATCCTAACTGTGATGGATGGGGTCAGGTCCTTATGTGATTCATTCAGGTTGAGTTTTATATCCACTATCCTTGAGTGCCCTCAGACATTACAGTTTGATATCAGTTCAAGGGAATTGCATTTCAATCTCTAGAAGGTTCATTGAAAGTGATCATAGAAAAGGCATAAACACAACAACCCATTTCTAAAACTGAAGTGAATATTCATCTTCTTTTTTGCAATACTCATTCAACTTCATAAAATATTCACTGTTCATAAATAAATCAGCGCACCTTAGAGCTACAAATACATTAACTAAGTTTCGTCTTCTGCCACTGGGGCTAATTTTAGAACTGTATGAAAACGATTAAAATGTTTTCACAAAATTTTGGCTTGTAGATTTCCGTTTTGTTACTGGCAATGCCTCATCTGCAGAACACTTTTTTCTGCTTGCTCTGTTTACTGGTTCACAACAGTTTTTTTGCATTATTAAATGGAAGCAGGCAAGGTAGCTCTGTCATTGCCTTCCTGCTGACTACCTAAAGGGAGAAAAACAAAACTGGAAGTAACTGGGTTAGGTTTCTTGGACTGCCCTCCTCCTCCCTGCTCAAGTTGCTCCTCACCAACCCAGTGAATGCGACTGCAAAATCTTGACCCAGGTGTCAACAAAAAGTGCTTTTCCACAGGTTCCCATATGGCAATAAGATGTCACTGGCATCAGGATTTTAATCATTATTACTCAATGAAAATATATTGCTTAAGGCAATCCACCAAAATGATGACAAGAAAATGTGGAAAACTGCACTATGATTTTCAGAGGAAGGCTAAGTTTAGAGCTTTGTGAAAATGAACATGTTGAAGGAAACCAGAAAAATCCCCAGGATTTTGGTCACAAGAAAAAGATTCATCTCCATCCAACATTAGCAGCAGGACTGATGGAAAAAAGAAGATAAGACACTTCTTGCTGCACACATGGCACTACACTAAACTTTGTGTTAGAACTGCTCTGCCATTGGATTCTCAGAGGGTACTGAAGTATGTCTGATCCTGACAGGCTATGGAATCCTGAAGTCCTACGAGTCAGTATGATGACTCATTAAATGTGCTACCAAAAATTGTTAAATTCACACAGGAATCTTCTTTTACAGAACTTCTAACTTGCTCCTCCACCGTCACACGTCTCACTGCTCACAGATGAAGTGTTACACTATCAAACTTGCAGGCTTACAGAGTCAGTCCCTGTACTGAAAATGCCAGAAGGAAAACATATTCTGTGCCCAATAAATCATATACCTTAGCATTGGCCAAAATAGTCTCTTCATTTTTGTCATTCCAAGTCTGAACCAAGTATGCCTGTTTTTCTTTATTTATATATTACTCCTCTTTTTATCAGAACTATGATACAAAGCAATATACATCAAAAACATATAGCTAGCATCCTAAAGTTCTACATAAGTTCATCCAGTGAAAAAAATTATTGAATGGAAATTCTACTCTGAAGCCCATGCAACAAGCTGCCACCCAAATCAGTCAAAAGAAAGAAGAAAAAAAAATATAAAACCATTTGTATACTTCAATAAAATATTCTATGTAGAAGTGGGAAATACGAGATAAATGTTTCCAAACCATCTTAATGGGTTAACTGGCTCTGCTGAGGGCAAGGGAACCCAGCAGATTTTCATCAGCTCAGAGCCTATGCCAAAGTTTTCTGATTTTTTTTAAATTCTGGCATGAACCTGTTTTCCTTTGGTATTTGTCTATTCCTGGCATATGTCCCCCATTCCTTTTATGAACAATAAATCAAAGAAAACATTTAATTCTTCTGAAGCCTCTACCTCTCAATAAATTATCCTTCTATTCTCTTTGAGGCACTGCTGCCTCCTTCAGTGACCTCCCATTCCTTAGATACTTGAAAAATGCCTTAATATATATCTAAACTTTTCTGTGATCATCATTTCATTTTTCACCTTTGCTTTCCTCATAATTTTTTGAGCAATTCATTTTCTAATGCTTCCAGAGCTCTCTCATACCTGGGTGTTTTATACCTCACATATGCCTGTGTCTCAACCCTTAATTACTTTTTCACATCTTTATTTACCCACACTGACTTTTTTACTTTCTAGTGTATATATTGCTGGATAAGACACCCAACCCTTGGCCACACATTAATTTATCATTGCACATTTTCCATTTCCCTTCTGTGGCCTTTGTACAAAATTCAATTACTTTATTCCATTGGATTTCAACCAAATCTTACCATATGTTTTCAAATTTCTTCCTCTGAATTTCAGCAAGTTATCACCAACCATTTAGCTCTGACTTTATTATTAATGATAAAATCTGGGTTCCAAATATGTAGCCAGTTACACATACTCAGATGCACACAAGTTTTCTTTCCAAAGGTCCATACTGTGCAGCAGGCTGGGAGCCCTGTCAGTGGAGCTCTACACCTACTCAGACTCACACACATTTGGAGAACTGAGGTCCTACTGAATTCTGGATTTTTGCCAAGTTTTCACTGGGCATATTCTGGAATTCGATCAACACAGGATTTATTCATAAGTGAATAGTATGTTTATTTAATTTCACTTCCTATTCTGTTCAGGAAAATAGTATTTTTTATTAGTTACCTCCTTTTACGTCTATGAAATACATGCACTGTCCCCTCAAACATAGCCAAACATTTTATGTTTTTTGGATTTCTGTTTAAGTTGTGGAGTCAAACAGTGAGCAGTCATGAGCCTGCTGGCACCATTTCTGTGTTGCTGTTGGATGGCTGTAGCCCTTGCAATTGGGCTTCCTAGTATAAGCACTCTGCAGCAGCTGCTTTTAAAGGTCTTTTTCAATAAGCAGTGGTGCCAGTAAGACTAAACCAGACTTGCAGAGTTCAAACACAAAGAGGATGCCATCACAGCCAAATATATTTACTATGGAAATGTAAATCAATAACCACCAAAAATTATTTGTAGAGAGGTTTTCCAGCATTATCCAGAACAATTGAGGCAGCACTTCCACAAACAGATTTTTCAGGCCAATTGAAAATGAATCCTTTTCAAATTCCTGGACAAACTGAAAAATAAATACATATTGTTTCTATTTGGTCTCTACATGTTTGTCCAGCTATAAGTTCAAAGTGTATGAATTACAAGTACTGCCATTTCCTGGGACAGACAGATCATGAGTAACAGTTATCTGCTGACTGAGTATTAATGCTGAAACAAGGGAGTTGGCTTGGGGTCTGAAGCTCCCCTTACCTGGCAGAAAACTTTTGGGATAGATTTTGTGGTTTTTTTGTGATTGTCCGCAGCTGAGAAAGATCTGCTAAATACAGCTAAATAATTCAGAAAATCAGCCTTAAGATGATTCAGATAGAGCATTGAGAAAGCAAGGAACAAGGGTTCAGGATTTATTTTGCATAACTTGCTGAGCTGATAGCTATTCCCAGTCACAGAACTCATTATGCTGAGTTTTGGTGGGTTTCATCTTTGCCATTTTTTTTTCCCACAGTCTTAATTTCTCAGCTCTCTCAACCTGTTGCTTCGTCACAAAGACTCTAAGGTCTCTGGCATGTTGCTGCAGCCTCTGGTACAACAGGAAGCCCTCGGTAAGCAGAACTCCACAGGGTACTTTCATGCAGAGAAGTAACACTGGATTAAATTATATGTGTAAAAGCCAGCAGAACTCTGGAAGAATTCAGCAGCGGTAGGGCTTGTGCAGAGGCAGAGGAAGTTGCAGCACCCATGTAAGATGTGACACTTCCAGAGGCTTTGGCAGGACTCCGCTCTGCGTATCTGCTACACAGATGCAAATGCTCAGCACATGCTTCTCTGTGGAGCTGTTAGCCACTGTTGCTACAGTGCACCAAGAGGGTTATTAGGCAGAAAGGATCACTTCACCAGACCTACTCATCAGTTACAAGGAAACACCGTCTCAGCGTGTGGAGTCGCATCGCCTGCACACCTATGCTGAGGATATTTAATGTGCTGAGAAGCAGACACGGTCTGAAACACCCACCATACGCAGATCCTGAAACAGAGTTTCAAGTAAGATCTTATTTGTGCATTTCAGTGCTTGTTAATCATATTCATTCACATTCCTAGCAGGCATATGGGGAGAGTCTATACAGAAGCCAGCCAAGAGGAAGAAGCAACTAAAATAAACAGATGGGTGGACAGGGAGGAAATAATATTAAGTAGTTAAACACATAATATAGTGTCTGGAGAGAAAAATAAAAGGGCTAAGAAAAAAATATCAGGGAAGAACACTTTTCTCCTTCCTTACAACACACGCAGAGCAAGTGATAAAGGCTTTTGGGGAAAAATGCTGTGTCTGTAAACAAATAAAGAGATTTTTAAGATTAACATAGGGACCTAGCAGCACATGTGGAGCAGACAATCGCCATTTTGTGTTACACTGGAATAAATAAAAATAACTATACTGTCCTTTAGTGAGGTTCTTCTAGATTTACACTAACATAATTGAAAGCAGAATCTGGCCCAGAAAGAGGATTATTGAATTTAACCAAAACATTATGATGAAGTGAAAAATCAGCAGAGGCTAAAATAGTGATGGATATAAACTCCAGCTGGTCAAATAATGAAAGACAGATTCATGAAGATGTGACTCAAATCTGATTTTTTTGCTACCAGTGAATTCAGTCTCTTCATTACTCTCCTAGTATCTTATTTAAAAGTTTTGTCATGTAGTCATGGCAAAGAAACAATACCATGTGAAAACAGTCAAAGCAGTAAACAATTCACCAAATGAGCTATCTGAACTACGCAGGAAAAAAAAATGAAGATTTGGTTATCAGTATTCACTCAAGTGCAGGGAAAGCAACTTACAAGGAGACAAATTCTTTGCCTCTCTGATTCCTCTATTACTTCACAGCCAGCTCTGGTGTGATCATGCCCTCATTAGGTGCAGGGCCTCACTAGCAAAAGGTGAACAAGACAGAACTTTAACTCAAGGATTTAAAACAGGTTATTGAAGAACACATATGAAAAAAAATACCATAATGGGCATAGTGGGAACCCCTTTATGTATCTGAGATGACTCGTAGTAATGGTGGCAAGAAAGAAGGGATGGAAGTTGATCAACTCCACTTCCAGTTCAGCAAAACTTTATTCCTAGCATACTAGTACAAAACTAGCAACAACACTCATCACAGAATAATGAAGAATGTCGAAGCACTGG
Source organism: Serinus canaria (assembly GCF_022539315.1). Lineage (NCBI taxonomy): Eukaryota > Metazoa > Chordata > Aves > Passeriformes > Fringillidae > Serinus > Serinus canaria. Next base: position 85,941,388 of record NC_066313.1, on the reverse strand, counting down.
TAACCACAGGACAGAAGCGTAAAAAATCCAGTGTTTGGACTGGATCCAACCTGCCTGGAATAATTTGAATTTACAGAATTTCGCATTACATTTTAAATGCATGTCTTTAGTCTGTGTAGCTATGTAGTAAAAGGAGACATTGCCTTAGCAGAAACCAGTAAGCACTGCCTTCCTGTCAGAAAAAGAGAAAAAACTAAGAGGGACATGAAGAAAAACTGAAAAGAGCCAAACAGGCACGTCTTGGAAAACAGTGATAGAGTTACCATTCAGTTAGAGTCTCCTGCACAATGGCAGCTTCATAGTTGTGCCCATGAAAGCAGACTGCCTTTTTTGGAAAGATGGTGACATTTGCTCCTTCGGTGCAATAGAGGAAAGAACAACGATGCAGCTCTGCTTTCTACATTTCCCAAGTGGAGCAGATATTCCAGGCTCTCAGCCTATTACATGGGTTTAGTGAGCGCACAGTACTTCCCTTTTCATTCCTGCTGCCTTCTCTTCTGTCCCCAAAGGAGAAGAAAACTATTTTGGACCAAGTAAGTTTTAGATATGTGTAAATCCCAGTGATTCAGTGAATCAAATGTTCATCTTTTAGGATCTGGAATAGAGAGAGGAACTACCATAACTTATATGAGCAGACAAAAATTCTATCTTCCTAGACTAGCTAGGGACAACCTACCACATGTATTTTCTCTGTGAGATGTTCTTCTTCATCCCAAGAAATATGGGTATTCTACACATTCACTCAAAAGTTGCTATTTAGACCACATAGCTGTAGGTACTGCTGTGAATGCAACAGTTACTGGTTTATTCTTTTGTTTTGTTTTGTTTTGGGGTTTTTGTTGTTGGTGTTGTTATGTTTTTGGGGGTTTTTTTGTGTTTTTTTTGTGGTTTTTTTTGATTTTTTGTTGTTGTTGGTTTTGTTTTTTTAAATGTGAAAATAAGTATAGAGGAAGGGGAGGAGCTGGGAGACTGGGAGACTTACTGTGTTTCACAGGTGCAAAAAACCTGAGGAGAATCACATCTATGGAGAGACAATGATTTTATTTTGCTCTAGTGCTTGAGGGGACTGGAGAGGGAATTCTGTAAAAGAAAAAAAAGGCTGCTCTGAGGCTGCTTGCCTGGGAATTACTTTGGGTTGCTGCTGGGAGAGAAGAAGAGATATCCAGAGAAGGAGAAAATGGTAATAATAAACCACAGGTTCTTGTGAAGATGGGAAATTGAGTGCAAGGAAGCACAAAGAGTGCTGTGCTCCTCAGGGTGGGCTACACTGGCGTCATGCTAGCTCAATGACTTCCTAAAGCAATGAGCTGAGTTTTCACAGAGGCTTGGGAAACATGTTTCTGTCTTAGGAGACAGGTGTACTGCAGAGTTACACTGCACCACTACCTGTTACTATTTCCAAGTTTTTGTATCCAGAAAAAAAAACCAAACCAGCAAATTAATAGAAGAAGTTGTTAGAAAATAATTTTAAACGATAGTATGCAGGTTTTATTCTCAATTCTCTAAGTTTTAGGAATTAAAACATTTACCATCAGGAGTTTACACTTTTCACCAAGAGCAGCAGCTTTTTGTTTGGCCTTTTTTTTTGCATTCAGATTAGCTTAACATCTCTCTATTTGTTGCAAAAAAGAAACTTTTGAAGACTTACAGGCTTATAGCCGTACAGGCTGCAAATTATGTTATTTTCCACAAACCATTTAGAGCAGTACTTGTGGTTTACAAGATGTACTCAGAATTTCATGTTGCCTGCATCATCCCTCAGAATAAGCACAAGGTCACTAAATGCAGGGTTAGATTTAGAAATTAACATTTCTTATCATTTTTATAGATTTTTTTCCTCCATTCAAAGCACACCTGAAGATCATAGGTTCTTCCAGGAATGGAATACTATGCTGTGCTCCCCATTTTTTGTACGAGATATTGCCAAATTCTATTCAAAAGGCTCATATGAATTCATTGTTTTGGAGGAAATGACTCTTCACTCCAAAGTCAGAAAAATGGATGAGAAATTGGATTCTAGTTTCAACAAGTTTTGCTAGCAGATCTGAAGAGTTTCCTTTCTATTTTTCATAAATAATGACGTTTTCCACCACTGGGAAGACTCCCTTTCTCTGTGTTTGTGTTTAACTGCCACTTGTAAGAATTATGCAGACGCATCAGTAGGAAAATTGCAGTTCTTCAATTGTGTTCAAAAAGCATGGGGGTAGCTTTTCCTTATTATTATTGGTCTAAAAAGCATTAGTATTGACTTACAGATGGTCACCTATGCTGGAAGCTTATGAAAGAATCTTAAATTGTGGAAAGATTATTCTAAATTTAGGGAAACATCAACTCCCTAATGCTAAAGGTGGAGTCATGCTGCTAAACATATTAGTATTTCTTAATTCAAACACCTGTTCTGCCTGAAAGATACATAAAAAAGCTCTTATTTATTGCTTGCATCTCCATTTCAGATTTAATCTCACTATAAATTCATCTCATGTTAATTTATGTGCAAACAAAGACACACACATTTTAAATATCCGAAATGCTGGAAATAAACTTATTTTTAATTTTGTGCTTGTTTTCCATTTGTCAACCAGCAAATGAAAGGACTGAATAAATCATGCACTAATTGCCAGCGGTGCTAAATTTAGTGTGAGATCTGGAATCCTTTTGATCAAAACCGCTGAATATGAAATCGTCCTCAGCTCTCTAGGCAACTTTATCCGCCTTTCTATTCTCCATCTGTCAGTCACCTGGGAATTTGTGAACTATTCCATATGTCAGGCTTGTCAATCACAATGGAATGTGGGAACTATCTGCCTACTGCATAGGAATTCTTGTTAAAAATTAATCTGCATTAAACTAGATGTTCTATATTTTGAATACCTTATTGTTTAGTGTTGCTAAACATTTTTACCTATATAAGGCTAATGAGAAATTATATTTGACATGATTATTTGGATATGTTTTTGCAAGCTTTTTTTATATACACACAGAAAATTTTTTTCACTAGTTCTGGAACACTTGGGAAATGTTGGTTTTTCACCTATTTCACTTGTTATGAGTTTTCTCAATCAGTTCCTGAGGGTCTGGAATTTTAGATTTTTATCATGGCCCAAAGGTGATTTTTGTTTCTAAAGAGGGGCAAGGAAGTTTGTTGCAGCCACCTTTGACTGGATAATTTTAGGGAGAGAAAATATATTCTCTCCAATCTCCTCTAAGTTGTTCTCTAGAACTTGTTGAAAAATTGAACCCAGAAAGTTTAAATGCATAATCTACATTAACAAAAACAAAACAAGGACACGGACAATTGTTTTATGAAATGATAAGTTGAGATAGTTTCTATTTTGCCTTAAAGAAATTTTATTTAAAAATTCTGTTTGCTTTCCCCATATTTTCATAAAGAATGATTTAAATATACCTTCTATTATGATGGGGTGAGCTACATACATATCTATTGAATCTTTTGCTATCAGTAAATAACTTTGGATCTCATCTTCAATTAAATTTGCAATCACATAATTTTAAGTGGAATCAGCTCTAGTCAACTACAATTTTCTAAAGAAAGTTAAAAGAAAAGAACAACATTAAGTAGTCTTTCCAATAAATTTTCAAAAAATTTGGATTCACGTTTGTGCTGCTGCATTGCATGCAATTGGGTTTGGTGGGTAAGGCTCACCTTGCTGAACAGTTCTTATGGTGACTCCTTTTCTTATTCCAGCCCTTTCTCCTCTTTGCTCTGCTTCTTGCTGAAGTTTTTTTTTTCTCTTAGCCACCCATTTCCAGTGGTGCAGAGATTATCCATGTGGTTGGGGAGGTGAGGTTCACCTGCCTTTTCTTGCATACAAAGGGGCACCCACTGAACGCAGTGGCTCCAATAGCCTGCTCAGGGCCAAGGCAGCATCCTCCTGCCTTTAGCTGCTGCTCTGCTACACTTAAAATTAGTAATGTTCATATCCAAATCACCAAAAAAATCAAGTTATCACTGACAGAAATCTTAAATTTTGTACTCTTTCTCTTTTCTACTTCTGTGGCAGCAACACTGCACAACATGTCATTTGGGCTTCTAATGTCCTCATTAAAAGAAAATGTTTAAACCCTGAAATATATACATATTTTTCTGTATGTCATTTAAAATCAGGAAAATATCAAAATCAAGTTTCTCCTTTATCTTCAATATATGGAAGAAATGCTTGAAGGTTATTTAAAGGATATTTACAAGCATAACTTACATACATTTTTAAAAAGATATTTATCATATGAAAAGGCAGATATGTAATGAAAAATGATGTTCCTTAGACTTATAATACATTCCTTGATAACACGAAGCTAGGAACAAAATATGGTATTTCACTGCAATGAATGCTAACACAAATAGTTTCTTTTATTAACTTCTGTCTTAGTATCTTTCTTTAAGGCACATAAGCATGAAATTTACATTTTATTTTAATTCTGACTGTGTTACTATGAAGTTTCATTAAAAAAAGTTATACTGTCCCTTTGCAAAAGTATTCATGACTTGTATTTCTTATCCTCTCTCAGGAACTAAAGCCTAGTTTTATGCTGTCTTCTGAACAGTCTACCTCTGTGTTCCTATTCTGTACTTTTGACTATTAAGAATTTGAATATTTGTACAAACAGTACCACCTTCTTTTTTAGCAGTCTTCTCAACTTCTGTAACATACGAACTTCAAAAAATTCTTCTGAAAAAATTTCTGTGCTTTTTAACTATGCCCACAATTTAACTAATTTCTTCCTCTATGGCTGTTAACAGTATCATATTGTAGTAAAGTTGCACTAGATAAAAAATTGAAAACAATAAACAAGCACACATATGTTACATAATAGCACATATACACATAACATCTATAACACATATATACAGAACATTGTAAACACAACTAGTGCAATGGAAAACCCTGTGCTACAGACTCATCTCAAAGGAAAGGAGTCTGCAGGAACAAGGTTTGGTTTTAATCCCTCGTCCACCTTGAAATTCAGTTTTTCCTGAGTTTTATTTTTTCTCCCTTTTAATGAGATTGAAACTCGGGAAAGAACTTTGCCTCTAATCCCATGACTACTTACATTTTTATTTCAAAATCTCAGTTAGGACTCTACTTCAAGGCTTTCTGGAGAAAGAGACACATTGTGTTGCTTGGATAAAAGTATTGTACTACAGTGGCTTCTACAAAGAAGCTCACTAGTCTGGAGGGAAATTAATTTTCCTTTCAGAGTCCAAGAACTTTTGTATGTATTAAACTGTAGCTATCTCAAAAATTTGTCTCTTCACCTATGCATTACCCTCATGCTTATTTTTATGTTGTCTTGAAAAGAGGCTAGATGAGTCAGTGGAAGTCCCCACCAGACATTGTTTCTGCTGCTTTTCAAGGGACAATTAGGAGGACCAGCTATACCTTATATTGACTAATCATTATTAGAAGGTAAAGGCAACGTGTGCATGCCTTCACCTCTGAAAGCTAATGATTTGAGGCAGAGCTAAAAAGGAAAATTAGGAACAAAAAAAAGAGAGCTAAGTGTCACTGGTGCATACAGGCAAAAAAGCATAATGAGCTAGGTGACTCAAGAGTAGTCCTGATTTTAGGTATCCCAAAGCTGTTGGCTGGTGCAGGTAAGCACTGCAATTCTCTGTCTCCAGGCCTCACATGTAGCTCTACATCAGCCTTCAAGACGACTGATAGATCCTGGAGACCAGGCTCAAAAACAGCCCAGGCTCACACACACCAGCTGGCAAGCATATTTTGAAACATAAACTTTTCTGATATAGGAATTCTTTCCCTGATTTTTTTTATAATAATTTTCCAACAGAAAAGTAAAAAAAAAAAAAAAAAAACAAATAGTTTTCTAAAGTTTGCTTTCAATTGCTAAATAATTTTAGCTCTTCAAACTATACTTTGCATTGATGTTCTCCCAGGAACATGAGACAGCTCCCAAACACTGAGGAAATGATCTGCTCCTCACCTTGATGTCACCTGCTTCTTCAAAGTCTGCAGAGATGTGACTGTCCTTCTCTGACATCATGGCTCTGTCCCAATGAGCCTGGATCAGGAACCAGGGTGAAGAGTCAATAGTCAAAGAAATTTATTAAACATTTTAAGAAGTGTATATATTAGCACATTAAAAATAAACACCCAAAATTAACAGAACCATTCTATGCTGTCTTGAAATTTTAAATTGATATATACATTTATGTATATTTTATAGATATAGATGTATTCATTATTATCTATGTTTCTATATGTATCTGTACCTATATGTATGTATACACACACATACTGTCACAGCTATTTTATTTTCAATTGCAACATATGTGTTATAGAACTGCTTTCAATATTTTCCATTCAGGTACTCCAGTGGGTAAGAGGGTAAGCATGTAGAAAAAATATTGAACAACCTGGAGCTGGGCAAAGGCAGTTGTTCCTTTTTGAGTTAGTGTGGTGCTGTGACCATGCCAAAAAATTATAGCAAAGTAACATGAGCTGCAGGGGGAAAAAAGGAGAGATCTAAGTTTCAGCAACCTCCTCCCTTTAAGTGCTGCCCTAGACTGCTAAACCTAGCCTAGTTTTGTCTTGACTCTTAATTATAAGACTGTGAGTTTGGTGAGGGAAGATTTTAATGATGAGAAAGAAATAATTACGGTTTTGAGAGATACCATGAGTATCTTAAAATCTATTTAGAAAGGATAGCAAGAAAAAAGAGAAGCTTAAAAGTGCTATGTCTGATTTTTGCACAGTTTTTCTTTCCGTTCCTTACAGCAGAAAATTTTCTGTGATGGCTGTATTTCCATGTCTGTGTGCTTTGGGTGTAGCAAATTATCCATGAAACTGCTGATTTACTATGAATTAAGAGAAAAGCAGATTTATGACAGTACAGCCGCTAATATATTTCCTTTTATTGTGATTAGCCAAGACAAATAATTTTTCAAAAAGAGAGGAAATTATCTATCTATAGAAAGTGAGAGATGTCCTTAATAGTAAGATAACCCATCTTTTGAATTTTATACCCAAGAATATAATGTCCTTCATATTAATTTTTTGCTACACTATGGAAAAAGAAAAGAGTCATTCTGTGCTGCAAAAAAGCATGTTATCTATATTGAAGCCACAGAGGCTATCCAGACATTTTATCAGGATACTGGGATGCTAAAAGGTCAATTAATGAAGTGTTGCATTTTCTTTCTTCCTTAATATTTTTCTTTTTTGTCTTGCCCTTGCTTATTAGAAAAACTGGATTATTATTATTATTATTATTATTATTATTATTATTATTATTATTATTATTATTATTATTATTATTATTATTATTATTATCACACACACACACCCACTCCACAATATAGTTATTGGATATATGTTTTTGTGATTTGTAATCTCACTGTGTACTGTAACTTTAAGATAAATTCATCATTTTACCTGTGGCCATCAATTTTTTTTTTTTTTTTTTAGGTGAAGTGTGGACATGCACAAATGCATCTACACTCACACAAAATGGTCAGTATTAAAACCTAGCCATTGCCAAACAGGTCAGTGCTGATGAGGAAAGTGAAAATTCTGAGTATAAGGGAAAGTCATGGTTCTTTTGGTTTTGGTGACCCATATATTTCAAAATATACCAGTAATAAATTTTTAGCAGCCTCTTTTTTTTTTTTTCTTTCTCTTCTTTGCTGCCTAAGGATGACTTAAGCCTTGTGCTGTTGCCTAGCATAAACCTCTTTCTGCTTCTTCCCCTGACTTACAGCAATGAGTAAGTATCACTTTAGCCTCTGGCTGATCACAGCTGATTGGCATCCAGGACAGAATTGTCTCTCCCAGAGACCACATGAAGATACACTTCAATAAGGAAGCTCAGCAGTCATACTGAGCTTTCTTACTTTCAGCCATCTTCAAATAAAAATTAGGTGCTTAGCCTGCTTCCTTCACTGCTCTTGCCTTCCACTTGAGACTGCAGCTTGCGCCCTCACTGGTGTGAGAATTTTGGGAGACAGCTATTCAACAGCCTTCAGCCCAATTCCAGAGTCAGTCCTTTCTCTCCATTCAGAGTAATAGGCTTAAGAAAGTGATCTGAGCAGCTCTTGCCTTCTCTAGTTGTAAAGGGTGGACTCTGGCTCATATTACATCATTTGCAAGACACAGCTCTTCCTCTGTAAGTCAACTGAAAAAGGAGCTTCACTGTCAGGGAAATATCCAGGCTTGAATCTGACTTATGGCTGGTTTTATTTATTTATTTATCTGATTTGGAGGCAGGTTATCTTGTGTTGTTTTGGTTGGGCTTTTTTTTTTTTTTTTTTGAACAGTGGAAGAACACTAAAGCAGCACTTTGAAAAATGTTACAAGGTATAAATAGCACTGCTGAGAGCAGAACACAGGCTTTGTTGTGTTATCACACAGCAGATCCAACAATATACTACAGATCCATATTGTCAACTGAAATGGAAAAGGAAAACAGTTCAACAAGAATGCTTCTTAGGAAAACTACCCAATTTACTCGTGTGTGTCTCAAGGCCAAAGCATCTTATCTTTGCACAAATCATTCTTCTGTAGTGAGTAACAGCAATACTTCAAGTGGTTTTCTGTTGTGTGTCATAACAGGTTTTCTATTGATGTTGCTAAAAAAAAAAAAAGCCTGTACCATGATTTTAAACTAGAAAGTGGTACAGAGTTTTATTCTAGAAGAAAAAAAGTTGTATAGCAGATATTTTAGCAGCATTAAGCTCACAGGACCTGAACAAATACATGTTTTCTATATTAGCAATAATGTTTTTATTCTTTTATTATAAACAGTATGGTTGAACCTTTTATTGCACTCTTTGTTAGTCTGGAGGGTTTTTTTTTATTTTTGAGGTTAATTTTACCAGCTTGAGAGCAAATCTTCCCACATCAATGGAAGAAAAATATTCAGCCAATAGTGATCACTTTTTATTGTGCAATCATTACTCAGTTACTCTAGTCAATGCACAGATATTGGCTCAAGTATACAAGGCCAATTAAAATAGGAACACTGGCAAGAAAACATAATGATACTTCCTTCAATTTATTAGTTACGGTAAATGGCTTACAACAAACCAAAAAGCCAGTAACATCCTGAGATAGATCCATTGCTTCTGTACTGTGGATAATTAAGTCTTTTGGTGGGAATTTGTTCGTAGGACTGATATACAATTAGACAAATTTGTTCACATATCATGTTTCATTGAAGTCTGTATGAGTCTTCTATGCTTGGCAATGGGTCCTGATCCTAGATGCTTTTATGCCTGATTAATTGTCAATATTAGGCAGGAGTTTGCTCATTAGCTCCTAGCAGGGCACATCTCAAATTGCAGTAAGCTCCATTTAGAGATGATATGCTAACTGTTAATAAACTGCATGGATTGCATGTGTGTGTGAATCTCAGCTGACTTTATGTGTACACATATACTCATATGTTATGCATGAATACCCCCACACACAAATATGTACCTACATATATATGTATATATATATGTGTGTATATATATATATATATATATATATATACACACATATATATGTATATATATATGTGTGTATATATATATATATATATATATATATATATATATACACATATGTATATACATAAGTTAGCTCCATGGAGGAAAGGAATAAATACAAATTATTCCCCTGTATACAAGTTGTGGCTGCAAGCGCTGCTAACTTATTCAGGGCTCCCTAGTGAATAAAAACATCCCAACATAAATTTACTGTGTATTATTCATGCTACATTTTAAGTTTTCAATCTGTCATGTCAACTGCTTTAAATCATATCTAAACCAATGTGCTAAACAGACATCACTTTTAAACAAAAGGAAGTAAATTAAAGAACATCTTGCTGTACAACAGACATTTGTTTTGTACATTCGTTTTCTGAGGACTTCATTTCTTGATCAAGAGAGATAGAAGGTTGACAGAGAAGTAACTGATAATGCAAACTGTTTCTTTCCGGATCAATTTTACCTCCTAACTAGTAATACTGCTGTGCTCAACAATTCAGCCTCGATGATAAAATCTGACTGTTCCCAGATCATAAAGCACTTATCATGTCTAAAAGTAAATATGCTTTATTAACATAATTGTTTCTGCTCCTAATTTTTAAAACCCTCCTGTCAGCTGAAGATGAAGTTTTTATGACAGTATTAGTAAAAGTCTTTGCCCATGAAGCTAATGGGAACCAACAGGAAGTTACAAAAAGGAATCAGCAAACTTCCCACAGTAAAAGATGATGTGTGTTAAGCAGGAGCACTAAAGAAAGAAATGCTGTAAAAGCTAAAAAAGAACCCCACCAAAACAAACATGGCCCATTTCAGTCTCAGGTGTGAAGGAACAGGATACAGTAGTAGTAAGGGCTGGTATTTAGGTATAAAACCATGAACAAAAGCAGTGATCTAGCTGGTTTTATTCTTCAATGAGACAATGCTGCCTCCACATTCTCTGGTGCTGTAACTACATTTTAGAGATGACAATGAGATACTTTCATCAGGAGATCTTCTGTCTTCAGGGTACCAACTGCGAGTTGTTACTCACAGTGCTGAAATGTGAGAAAGGGTTGTTTGTGTGTTTTTCCATGAAATCTCCCGAAGAACCAAAGATTACCAAGTTGAATGAATACAACACATAAACCTTGGGTTAATCAAAAAAAGACTACAGAAATATGGATATAAATAGTTATTCAGATCTCTGTTGGAAAGTACATGAAAAGACAGAAAAAAATGTAAAGAAATGGCCTTTCAGAATACCCAGCACAGACCAAATTTTTGGTTTGATTACTTTTTACAGTATTTGTCAGATATAGTATTCCACTATCAACCATAAAAGGTATTGACTCACATTTCAGTAACTTCAGTTTATAAAACCCAAACCATCTTGATAATAGCATGAGGAGTTGAACATTTAAAGGTCTATAATGAGTCCTCACATGCTAACATAAGATCAAACATGTTTTGAAAATGGTTCTCTCAGACAGGGGCCATTAATATATTACTCAGACATCTCCTAAAGCAAGCAACTGCAGCAGGTCTAACTCCTGGGCAGAGCTCACCAAACCTGAGAATAAGTCAGGTGCTGTGGTTGTCTCTGACACTGAAACAGTTAAAATGTCATTTTTCAAGACTATTAGGTCTGAGGTAAAACTAATACCAATTAATTAATTTCTTAATCTAAATGGGCTATTTCTTTGCTTTAGAGTTTAAGTTCTGCAGCTCCTATGACACTGAAGGAACATTTTTGCATGTAATGGAAAAATAGGGGGTATGATTTTTGATTTTACAGAGAAAACCTTTTCTGATCATTTTCAAAGAATATAAGGCAGCATTTTGGTGACAGAGAAAATATGCCTAGATTGGAAACTCACAAGTCTCCAGTGAGCTTCCCCCCATGGTCCTCTCATCTCTTCACACTGAAAGTAGATGAATCAAGGCACAGTTTTGGCACAAAGAGGAATCAAGCCACATCTGTTGAGGAGCAAGCTAAGAGAGTGGGGAACATTTCATAAATTAAGGTCTTTATAGACTATGAAGAAGCTGGAATCTAAGAGATTACTAAAGCCTCATTTGAGTTTTAATCTAAGGATTAATCTAAAACTGTGACTAATGCACTTTGGGGGCTTAATGTTCCACTAGTTATGTTAAAGCATAAGCTAAAATTTACATGATCAAGAATATGTCTAAATACTGCACTAATAGGAGTTGGTCACTGCTGAGAGGGAATTAACTAATTATGGGGAAAAGTTTCCTTCTTCAGTGAAATTCACCGTGGAAAAAATGAAATGTTTTCATTCATGATATCAAAAAGGAATCCCACATTCAATCACAGTGTGAGGACTAAGCATGGAAAGCATGGATACCTCTTTACCCATGATAGTCACATGAGGATTCTGCATTTTTGATGACTAAAATAACATGAAACCTTACAACATAAAATCCTACATCTCTAACCTACAACTTCAGAGGAGGAGGCTTACAGGACACACTTTGAAAGATTATATTTTCAAGGAAGTGTTGGATGCCTTTAAAATCACACAAATTTAAGCAGTTTCAAGTAAGGTACTATAATCTCTCTCTTTCTTTAACACACTGTTTTCTGAACTTTTCTGTTCCTGAACTTTTAATAAACCTTATATTGGGACCTTGGTGTCATTAAAACATTTTTTTCAGAATGTCACAGTGAGGCTAATGTAAAGTAATCTCTTTTAAAGACAGAGATTACACTTTAGGTGGCTCTTAGCTCACTCAAAATGCTGCTGATTTGCTGGTGTGTATAGACAATGGAAATAAAGTTGACTAATAGAAGCAAAATAGCAGGTAGCCTTCATCCATTTCAAAATAACTTGCAATTTTTAAAATTTGCTCTGCAAAATAGCAGAGATAATAACTTTGTCCACCTCCATATGGAAAAGCCTTCTGTTTCCTAATTCCTGACACACTTCAGGGTTCACTATAAAGCAGAACATGTTTCTGCATTAAAGGAACAATCTCCAGCAATCCACAAAGTAAATTATTCATTTATCATACTTAGCCCTGTTTCAGAACAAAAGCTTTTATGATGACATACCTGCTATCAAATTCCTAGTTCTAGGGTTGTAAAACCAGATCGTCTGTCATGATTGTCATCATTACTGTCATGACATGGTGGTCATTACAACAGGAGAAGAAAGGAATATTCTCAGAAATTCCTTAGGCAAAGAATAAAGTCTTGAGCAATAGAAAGACAAAACATTAACCCTAAACCTGAGGCTGTTTCAAAAAGCCTTTGGAGAAAAGAAGGATAAGTTCAAAAGAAGGATGAGTTTTCTCCACCTTGGCTGGTGGTAAAATAAGCCTAAGCTCAACTCTTTGCATGATCAGCACTGAAGGAGACTTAAAAAAATAGAAGTGGCAAGGGTCAAGACTAGCTGGGTCTTTCATCTTCATCCCTGATCTTCTCCATTGATTTGCCAACTTGAAATACCTACTGCAGGATAATGACCAGTCCCCTAGAGGCATAATATTTTTAAGATGTGAAGATTGCTACTCCTCATCTTCCTCTTTAAAAAAAAAAGAAAAGAAAAAGTCAAAGGTTCTTGAATCAGATGACTTGTTGACAGCAAACATGGTATTTGAATTATGAGCGTATCAGAGAAATACATCAGTGAGTTTTGCCTTAAGATATGTGGAAGACAAATATGTAACTATAGACCAGTGGAGTATGGAGCCCTGTGCTTTCCAGCAGAGTGAAGCATTAAGTATTGAAGGCTGGGTGAAACAAGCTGATGTTTGGTGCTAAACATCAGCAGCTGCCCACTGACTGTAAGGCAAGCTCCAATAAAACCAGCTCTACACGCTCAGCCAGCATGAAAAATTCTGAACAGGAAAATTTTCACATTTAAAATACATCTGAATGGAGCCTGGGGAGAGAGAAAGAAACAAAAGCAAACGGGAAAATTAGAAAAAAGGAAACAAGCATGAGCTTGTCTCTCATCTCAAGCAGACACCCTTTTCTGATGTGGTTCAGCACCAAGAGGAGAGGTGAGTGTTCCCTCTGATAGGAATGTTTGCTGGCCACATAAAAGACTGGAGGGTCCTGATGCAAGACCACAGTTGATTAATGCCTTTGCCTGAAGAAGCATATTTGTTTCTGTTGAACACTCCCAGTGAATTATGTTTCCAGAATGCCAAAGTACATCTAAAAACCCCAGATCATCTCCACGCCTACTAAAATTTAAATAACCTCTGTCGAATACTTTAATACTAGTCTTTTCCATTCACCTAAGTCAATAAAAAGGATTATCTGCTACTAATAAGAGTCCATGAAGAATCATATAATTTTTCCCCATACTACAAGAAACTGAAGGAAGGAACCAGGAGAAAAACAGTGAAAGTGTTACAGTTAAATCTGTGGTTGAGCTCACCAAAATGCTCAGACAGTTACGATAGTTCATGCTCAGGACTTTCAGATACTGTGTTTCATGTCAAGAGGGATCCTCTCACAATCACTTTACAAAAAACTTGTTTGAAATTGGAGATGTTTGACATGGATGGCATGTATTTGGTTTTTTGGTATTTTCTTATTTTTTATTTTTCCATTGAAGCATCATTCTCTTAGCTTCAAAATTAATCATAAGCAGTGAGCAAACCCAATATTTTTCTAAAGAAAAATTCAACAATGACCGAGAAAGATCAGCCAAGAACTGATTTAAATTATTCTTGCCAAAAAATGAAAAAACACGCTCTTACTGTAACTGAATTTAAAAACACAATAATAGTTTTCTTCAAAGTGGGAAAGGAACTTAGACCAACATATATAGGGGAAAAATCTTTTAGAGTGGTTTAAAGAAAATGTCACCTACATGTTTGGAAGCAGAGCTGACAACATTTTCATGATTAATAAACTTTCACATGGCAATGGCTGCTCTTTCAAAGATAGGTTGCACAATCAAAACACCCACAACTCTTTTTGGCTCCAGAGGTTTCCAAAACTCACTGACTTGGTTCTCAAGCAGTTTTTGCCTTTCCTTTTCTCAGGTCAAAGATGCAAGTGGGCAGGACAAGTTTACAGTGTTTCTTTGTGGGCTATTATGTCTGGAATGCCTCTCTTTCTGGGAAGAAGGTTAATGAATGAGAAAAAAGAGAGACTGAACTAATTTATAGTGATAATAGAAAAGGGAACATAATTTCAAAATTCAGACCTCATCTAAACTGCTTAGGGATTTTAAGTTCTTTTATATTTTATCAGTATTATCAGCTGTACTTTTGTACTCTAAAGTTATTTTTAAGCCAAAGTGGAAGATAAAATTATAAGATAAATACTAAAATGAAAAGAAGGGAGACCAAGAAATCTCTTAAAAGAGTCAATAGTTAAGACCCTTTCTTGTAGTACTAACAAATAAATTTCTCTCAGTAAGTCTGCCAAAATACTCATAGGCTTTAATTCATATAAACAGAGCCGTCCCCAGTTTAAGGACACAGGCATACTCAGGCATATTTCATCCTTCTTTCCACATTCATTGCTGCTTTTGTAGCTCCAACACAGTGAGTGGGGACCCAATGTGTCTATTAGTGGTGAAACCACAATTCCAAATTCCAGTAAAGACACTGAAGCTGAGCAAAATATGTCACTGTAGAAATTTTGACTGCATCCTTATAAAATTCAAGCATATTAAACGCAGATACTTTGACCTCTCCAGAGTTTCTTCAGTTTCACCCTGTTGGAGCAGAGGTAAAGATTTTCAATTTTTTTTGTCTCTCTCCAGTAATTTATGATTCATTGTCTACTATGACAAAAGAGTACTTCCCAAAGAATTCTCCTTTGCCTTTCTTTCCATTCTTCAGTTGCACAGAAAATAACATTTTCTGAAGAGCTTACATGCTTGTGCTGGATCTAGTAGAATGGTGTCAACATATCTGCATAGGTAGACCCATTTCTGAAAAGCAAACTTATTTCTGAAAGCAAAGATTTTCTTCTCGTTCTTTCTTTCTTCTGTCTTTCTTTCTTTCTTTCTTTCTTTCTTTCTTTCTTCTTCGTTCTTTCTTTCTTTCTTTCTTTCTTTCTTCTGTTCTTTCTTTCTTCTTTTCTGTTCTTTCTTTCTGTTCATTGGTGCGTTTCTGGGGTCTTTCTTTCTTTCTTTCGTTTCGTTTCGTCCTTCCTTCCTCCTCGCCTTCCCTTCTCTTGCCTTCCTTCCTTGGGGCGGGCTTGCCGTCCTTCGCCGGATTCCTTCCTTGGGCCGTGTCCTTGCCTTCCTTCCTTCCTTTCCTTCCTTCCTTCCTTACCGGGGTGGTGCCTCCCTGTCCTTCCTGTTCCCGTCCGGTTGGCCTTCCTTCCGGGGTTCCTTGGCCTATCCTTCCTTCCTGAGGGTCCTGGTCCGTGGGGGTGCCTTCCTTCGCGGGGGTTCCTTGCCGTCCGGGGGTGTGGGGGTGGCCTGGGTGGCACGTTGGTCCTTTCCTGGTCCATTTTCACTTCCTTCCTGGTAATGCCTTCCTGGCGGGGCGTGTAGAACCGGTTGGGCTCTTCGCTGTCGGCTTGCCGTCGGGCCTCCTTCCTTCCTTCCTTCCTTCCTGTCCTTCCGTTCTTCCGTTGCTCATTTTGTGCATTTACTCTTAGGTCTCGTATCTTCTCAAGGGAAGAAAGGAGTGTTTCTCACCTCCTCCTAGGATATTGAATATACTTCATGTTTTCTTTTGAAAGTATGAAATCAGGAGAGAAGCAATCCAAATAAGCTGTGGAAGTCACTCCTCAAAAAAGAGAGGAATAAACTAATGTACATTACCTCAAGACTACCCCACTGTTTTAATCTTATATATGTGGAGGTAAAAACAGTATGTATTTATCTTAAGAATTTTCTGATGCAAAATGAATATAGCAAAATCTCAAATACATGTAGCAATGAGAAAAATCTTGGATGTAAATTCCAGTGACTGATTTACATTCAATAGACTCCTTTACTATTTGCTTCTCAGATTTCATTTATCCTCTTTTCGGCAACTTTTACCACCTGGAGCTTTCTTTCATTTCTTTATAAATGAGTCACTTGAGGTAAACCAGGCTGTTATCAAGCACTCCCAGGGGCTAGTGCAATGTAGTCCTTTCTTGGGAAGACCATCAAGAGGACACAGGCTCTGGGAGTCACATCAGGGGTCAGTTTGGGCACTCACTTCTATCTCTCTGCTGGGCTCAGTCAGCAGAGATATTGACATCCTGATGAGGCCACAGGTTGTTTTCCTGTGGCTTTTGCCCTGAGCAGCCCAGACATGGTGGGAATTGCAAGGAGGCTGTTGCTCCAGCTGCAGATGTGGGAGCTGACCAAGCATTCACAGGTGACACACTCAATCACTTAGTCATGCTGACTAGTGGAAGGGTCAGACAATAATCTGAGTTTTGACGAGTAGCTATTAAAACAAGGCGGTCAAAACCATCCATTTCCAGAAACAGCTGTAGTAGTATACAAAAAATGTTCAGCTGGACTGTACAGTGGACTGCATCCTTGACTTCTTCCAACATACAGACCCCATTCTGTTACCACTGGCAGAATATTCTCAGTACCACCTTCACAGAATCCCACAACTAGACTAGTGTTTTTCATGAGGAATACTGTTTATGGAGGATACCCAATAAACTGATTTTATTAATTAATTTCCTTTTCCTGGGAGAGGCAAGCATAAGTTACAAACCCTAGATGCCATTTTGCACAGGAAACCACAGGTGCTCCAGAAAGAGAAGAGCTCCATCAATGGGCCACAGGGCAGTGTGGTGAGACCAATTTGGGGATCTTGTGAGAGGACAGACAACCAGTCATTGCTAGTTCTTCTCCTCCAACCTCACCTAACACAGATGAGTAATAGCCAGCTATTACTGGTGCCATGGAGATAGTACAAAGCAGCTGCCTGAAGACTGAAACAAGGAGGTGAGTTTGTTAAATGCCAGAGATGCTGCTCAGTTCTGCACTCCAGCAAGGCTTCAGGGAAAGCTCTAACTCCAAAGACCAAAGAACTGGCTTTTCAAAGTCATGAGTCAGGAACATTAACTAGGAAATGTAGGACACAACACATGCTCCTGTTCTAAAGGACTTCAGTGCCAAGGCGCAGTGATCTCTGACCTTTCTCAAATTGTAAATTAACTGTTGGTTTTTGTTTTCCTTGATGTCCCTTTAGGTCTGGAGAATTGGAATTTAATGGCAGTCTCAAGCAGATGTAGATAATGAAACTCTGTGACCAGGCTACTATTTTCAGAACTGTCTTCTGAAAACATTTTTTTAATTTCAAAAAACTATTTAAATATATATATATGTACCCATGCCCAGATGGAGGAAGCAAGCTATCCAAACTTTAATGAAATTTGACTATTTCTCTTCAGGCTAAAGAAGAAAAAGATTTTTTTTTCTTTGTGTTTAGATATTCATCTGAGCCTCAGAGAGAGAGAGAGAGAGAGAGAGGATAATCTGGAGTTTCATGGAGTTTGTGGTCCCAGCTTCCTCAGAAACATTTAATCAGCCCACTACAGTCATTGCACTCTCTGAGTCTGTTTTTAATTTGTTAAGATCAGGAATACAGGCTTTTTTGAAAGAAAAGTCCTTTTCCCTCTGTGAAGTGGGTTTTCCTGAGTGTCTTTTAATGTCATATGATTAGGTTGAGAGATGCACTACAGGGATAACACATTATATGACAGAGGAGAGGGTGACCTTAAGCTGCTTTATTTTCTCCATATCAAATAAACATGATTATAATATAAAATTGATCTTAGGACACTTTCAGTGATTGATCAATACTTCTTTTTAGGATTTCAATAGACTCAGCTCAGATCACATAAATGGTGTTTTGTTTTTAAATCTAAGTTATTTCACAGCTTCATTCTTATGTGCCTGACACTGTTTAAACATTTTTATTTAGAGACTAAAGAATGATCTCTCACCACATATGTAGTTCTCTCTGTATTTTGTTTTCCTGTCGTTGGGTATTTTACTGTATAATTCACCTGCTTTCTGGAGAACTTTGCTACAGTTCACACAAAGCTAACCACAGATTTCTGCAAAAAAAATTACAATCCTTTCACACTAACAGATAAGTATTAATTTCATGCTCTTCTTTAGAATTTAATAACATTGCTCTTGCATATAATTTTTAATTTAGAATTTATCTTATACATATATATATATATATAAATATTTTGGAAGCTTAAGACCAAATTCTATCCTTATTTGTTAAAATGAAAAAATAATAAAGAACACTAAATAGTTCTTACTGGCAAAGAATTTCTGAAATAATCTCCAGCTTTGTGTATTGACTTTAAGTCATGAACAATAGCGAGTAAGATAATTCAGCCTTTACAACCAGTACAGAAAGCTGAATCTGTCTCATTTTCAGCATTAAGCAATACATGAAACCCACCTGGGGATCCTGGGAAAGCCCATTCAACACTCATTTTCAGCTTTGTTTTGTTTTTCTCCTCCCACTTCCCAGCCTACATGAACACTGAAGGACATACAATCCGTCTTGTTTTCCCACCTGTAACAAAGTACACTGGGGCAAAAACCCCACCAGAAGAGCTAGGTTATAAATGGTATCTTAACCCATTACAGCTGCACCACACATAAAAATTGGCTGCATGTGTTGTGTTCTTTCACTTTAAATACACTCTACCTTTAGAGGTTATTCTTTAAGCTCTCTTCTGTTGCCATAGGCACACTAGGTTGAACAGATCTAGTTAAACACAAACAAGACAAAAATAAAATGTGTGAACCTGTGCCTTGAGAAAAAGACACCCTGCCTTTTCCAAGGATTCCACAGAATGAGCATTTTTGACAATATTTATATATGCTGGGTTTTCAACTCTACCTTGGACCTCCAGCGTACAACGATTCTACACATACACACCCACACTGTACACACATTGGCATATGGTATTTACAGTACACCTTCCATATTATCATATAACTTTCTTATTTCCCACTATGAAACACAGAGAAAATTTATGCCGTGTTGCATACAGTATGCTGTGTTCAAATGAACTTTACTACATACAAAGTTTCAAGAGCAGGTCTGTGCGAATCATTAACTTTTCAAAAGGCGCCAGTTCCCTTCTGTCACTAATGACATGCGTAACAGTTTAATGTAATGCTACTTTTAATTATCAGAGCCCTTTCTTTAAATATCAAATTTCCCTCTCTAAATTGTCCTGAGTTCCCTTTACAGTCTCATCTGTCACTGTAAATGTCATCACTTTATTCCTTCTTTGGATGCAGTGACAGGCCCACTCTTATCCCCAGCTTTATCTCTTTTTCCATCCTTTATTGTACTACAAAGATCCCCCTTTCATAGTTTACAGCTGTATCCGCTTTCCACACGTGGCAAATGATTGCCTCGGTAAAGGTATTTTCTGTTTCAATCTTGCATTTTCCCAAGGGAGAACAAAAGGGACAAGCTTTCTGGAGTTGGTTTCACTGAGAAAATTGTTTAGAATTGCCTCATTCCTCAACAGATTAACGAATGCATACAATCCCGGCTTAAGTGCTATTGTACAGCACAATTTGTCCATTATACTTTGTCCCTTCCATTTATAAAACCCCCTCACCAATTAAAGTAATACAGCCTTCCAATACCTGCTCCCAATTAAATCTGAGCTGTATTACCTGCCTTGATGCAGCTGGTCACAGATTCCTACCACTTACTAGCATTCATTAGCCCAATTCATTATACGGGGGCTGGTGGCAGGAATTCAAGCTACCGGCTTTATTCAGGGGCCATCAAAATTATCAGCTTTCAGCACAAGGCCCCAGTAAGAACAGGATTAAGTGAAGGGAGAGGGAATTCATACAGTAGCGAAATGTCATTGTTTCTACTTTACTCATGTCTCTTCTAGATCAGTGCATCGGGAGCATCCACTGGGTGTACAAAAGAAGACAGCTGGTCACAATTGGAAGAAAGCCTTTTGCTCATTTGCTTTCAGTATAGCTCCTAATTTTGTTTTCCTGTGCCTCTTGCCTCCCAGCCTCCTTGCTCCAAAAGATAGTCTATTGTCTGATCTGGAGCCTACTTACAGATGTGATCATTAACCACTTAAGCTCTGCTGCTGCAGACTGGCTCACTGCAGTTTAACAACAATCTTTCACTTACTGAGATGAAAAAAACCTAATTTTTCTGACAGGATGAAAAATTGCTGAATTGCTGAGGTTTCACTGCCCAGTGTAATGGGGCTTTTCCAGGCCCTTAGTGTTCCCAAGATGCTCTGCTAGGTGATAGTGTGTGGCATGGCAGGCTGCATAGAAGGAAAAGCCATCTGCTGCTCTGAAGTGGCTTGTGTCAATGTCCACACTGTAAGTGAGCTTCCGGATTTTATTGGACGGTGGTGATTGTAAGACAACCAGCCACATCATAAGCTTTGGGGCTTTCACAAGAAGAGAAACTGGGGCACAGAAAAGGGAGGATTTGCCTGGTGCTTGGAGGAGGCACAACACTGTCGCTCCAGCTCTGTCCACTCCAAAGAAGACTGTGACCATGTCATGGCTTGCTGCTGGCCTGTCTGAGGATGGTCCAAGCGGGGGGATCAAAAAGAGAGGAGAAACAATAATATTTCTTGTGAATGTAGTGAAGGGAGAGGCTTGAAAAATTCAACATAGACAATTTTGGACCAATTTTAAGCTAATTCTTTACTGCAAACACTCATCTCTTATCAAGGATCAGCAACATATGCACATCCATAGCATTTTTTTAGGTGGTGGAGGATGTATATTAGTGTTTTCCTCTCAATTAACTTCTAGGCAATTTTCCCAGCTAAATACATAACATCTTTGGCAACATGCCAACCAAAACCTTAAGACCCAACGCTAAATTCTGTACTTATACAGGCAGCTTAGATTCTCATGCAGTGAACTGGAAGAATGCCAGTAGCTCCCACCATAAACCTAGCAGTAGGAACACTATATATATTTTTTATCAAGAAACTCTACTTTACTTTTCTAAGACCACTTCAAAACTGCACCATTTTAATGTTCCTTTAACACAAAATAAAAGAAAGATTTAACCTGCTATTAAATTAACCCAATTAGCCATTTATTTCATGTAACCTTACACTTCTGATGGCATTAAATCAAACACACCAACATGTGGATTTTTTTTCTTCCTTTTTTTTTTTTTTTTTTTTCTTTGTAAGTTATGGTAATTACACACTGCCTGCTAGACAATAAATTTTTCGCTAGCCTTTTGCTCTGTTCTCTCCCTCTGGAAGAGGATTATTAGAACAGAAGCATTTCAAGATCCCTCCTCATATACCTCATATAATGCTGTCCTGGAAAAAGATGGAATAGCTATGCACCTTGAGGCATAAAATAAAATAATCAAAAAAAAAAATAGAGAAAAATGGGGATGCAAAAAACAGAAAAAGAAAAAAAAAAGAAAAAAAGAAAAAGGAGAAAAAACAATCAGAAAAGAAGGTGAAATATTTACAAAGGGTTGAGTTCCAGACATGATAAACTGAAGTTCAGGTGAGAGCAGACTCTAAATGTTGCCCATGTCATTTGACTCAGATCATGTACCAAAGGGCACTGTTAGCTGGATGTTATGGTTTTTTCCAATATCATTTTTCTGGGGGGAGTGGGGAGAAAGAAAACCCAGTTCTAGTAAAAACTGGCAAGAATCCGTGATCAGAATGCCCAAGTCTCTCTCTGACACATTCATAGAGAAGCCAAACAGCCAAACAACCCTGTATGGCACAACTGCCACCAAGGGCAGGGTGGTGTTCCCTGATGCTCTGACCCTCCTTTGCCCTCCAGGCAATGTCTTTTGAGGCCAGGTTGCCTTTGCTACTACTACCCTGTGCTTGCCAGTAGTCTCCTTCATTTGCTGGTGCCATTTTGTCCCATTTTCAGGCTGTCAGTGAAGCAGGTTTATGGCAGAGCAGGCGAGGTACTGCAGCCACTCCTGGCACACCGCAGGGTCCTGTCAGCAGCACCCTGCACAGTGTGTGCTCCACATCCCAGGAGAGGGCTCGGGGCAGCTCCTCCACCTTGGAGCAGCATTCCCATTGCACACTGTGCCTGTGTGCAGCTCTGGCAGGGAACTGTCAGCAGCATATTGGGTATCCTCACAAAGCAGGGAGAGTGCCCTGCTTGGTTCTGTTTAGATGTCTTCTTGGGGGCTTACTTTCAAAGATGGCTCTGACTTCTGACCCTGCTGCAGATGGCGTAACTGTTGCCTTGGCAGACTGCCACTCACATCCGGTTTCCAGTCTCACGTTCTCTTTCCCTTACAACGTGGGTAACCCTGCTCCCGGCTTTTCATTTCTCCTCTGTTCCCCCCTTCCCCCCTCTCCCCCCACCCCTTCTTTTCTAGTTCCCCTGGCAGACACAGCTCCTTGGCTCCACAGCTCCTTGGCTCCAGAAGCTTGTTAGGTATTTGTCATCAAAGATTTTACTCTTCCTTCCATAAAGTTCACCCACAATGACAAAACTAATGAATGACTGTAAGAAGCATCATGATAAAAGGAAAGCTAAAGGAAGCAAAAAGAATGGCTGAAGTGTCTTTCCATCTTTCTTTTTTTTTTCCCTGGCTGTCAATCTTTTAATTTCTCAACTAACTTCACTTGCAACCCTAGTAAGCATGAACAATCTTTTGAATCTTATATGGGTTTCTAAATATGAAGAGCTTTGTTATCTTCACAGACTTTTAAAGATAGATTGATAAACCGTAAATAGTACAAATTTGATATGGCATCTTGAATGATATATCTAGAAGATTTTCTGAAATAAATTACTTCCAACCCTTTATCTGCTATTAACTCTTCAGGAATCACACAGTATTCAGCAATGTGAAATGTGAACAGTTCTGAATCTGAAATAATCTGAAAATACGTAAGCATTACTGTTTCATTCAAACTCAGTACCAGAGAAGTCCTTTTAATTTTGTTTCTCCTCTCTAAAGAAACTTTTGCACCTCAATTCTTTACTTCACCTTTAAAAAATCCTTGCCTCTCTAAAACATGTCCTCTGCAGTTCTGAATTTACATATCTTCATATTCAAAGGCAAAGATTTAAAATTTTAAGTTATGCAATACTTAAGATCACATTTTTTATGCAGAATTGCTCTGTGCTTTACATAAAGACTGTTGGACTGTCAAGAACCAGGAGAGGATTCCTGTTTTCTGATTTCATTCCAAAGCAGGCTGAAGCAGGGAGGGAAGGGAATGAGCATGTCCCAAGATGACACACTTTAGAGTGGTAGAGAAGTTAGTAGCCTCGGAGAAAATTGTCATAAAGCCTGACCCACAAATTCGTACATAAAAGGGGACATGTGTTTTGCTGCTCTGAGATGCACTGTTACAGACCCTACTGTTTCTATCTTTCTTGGGATTTTCACCGATCCTGAAAAACAAGGGCTGGAGTATTCAAATAAATGTAGTTCTTGAGACTAAAATAGAATTTCCTCAAGGAAAAATGAAAAACTTCATTGTGGATTAACCTTGTCCCAAATTGCTATTACCTGGAATATGTGACTCTGTCCTGTGGTCTGATTCTCGAGAAGCTAATGGTTCCCAAGTAATTCAAAACATTCCCATTTTCCAGCTAAACAGATTTCTTAGCATAGTCCAAGCCAACTGCTCTGCCTCTATGGGGTCATCTTTTCCAAGACACAGTTCTTCTGGTGAGAATTCCAAATGCATGTGTGTCAGCTTCATCTTTACAGCACACAGATCTGTGCTATGATTGCTTCCTTTTAGATAACTCCTAGGCAAAGCACTGGGTAAATAAACAAGGAGTTCCCATCTCCTCACCTTATTTATTTGCAATATGAGGGTTACTCATGCACAGACAAACAAACAAACAAACAAAACCAAAAAAAAAGATGGGAAAAGAGAAAGAAGGACACACACTTTCAGGATTCCTCTCTGCAAGAAGATTCTTCCATTTATTTGCATTGCCACAGCCGTTCATTGTGGTGAAAACAAACTTTGAGACACCTTTTCCAACCTTCCTGAGTTACAATCTCAGATGTTATTGTACTTCCACTTTTTGGTTTTGAACTTTTGGCCTTATGTTGAGCAAGTCTTTCCTTCCATTTAGGTACACAGTAGGTTCTTCTGTTGTCTGTACTGCCTCCAGGCTGGGATATATCATATTTCCAAAGACACTGAATTTTCAGAGATTTGTAGGATAACAGCTGGTTTTCTTACGTGCTGCTGTTCTCCATTGGAGCTAGTCCAGCTTGCAGACTGTCATCCCTTGGAGATCTTTGGCCTTAGCTGGAGAGTGTGCACTTGCTGTCTATGTTTCATATAAACCATTCAGTTGTGTGTTGAGCTACCATAACACAAACTACTGTAACTTCACTTTGATATTTCAGATATTTCCATAAAAAAATTTCATAAAAAATATGTAGATACTGCCTTGGAATGATTTTGGTCTTCCATTTATCCAGAGCAGTGGCTATGCTTAGCAACTGCACATGGGAAGAGACTCCTCTGCAGGTAGCACTGATGACACCTTTCTGCTTTTCCATCTGTACTCAAACTGAGCAAGGGTTTTCACAGGTATGATTAGATTCTTCACAAAACTGAAGTAAGTAGTTTTACTGTCCTCGTTTTTCTTGGCTAATTTATCCTTCAATTTTTGTACAATTTTTGCTGTTGTGTTTTGGACTATTGATTTAAGGCATTGAAAAAAAAAGACTAAGAATTTTCCATGTTTCACTCTGGAAGTAGTTATTTTTTTTTTCTTCAGAACTACTCTGTTGATTTTGTTTAATATGGTCTATCAAAAAGGTGATATGTTTGTAACAGACACACCAACCTTAGTATGTCTTTTGAAATCATCTTTACTTTGAATACTTACCCTTAGATTTTTTTGTTCTAACATAGCTGCTTGAAATCTTGTTTCTGGTAAGATGTAGTTTAATTTATACATGACATTTTGAAGTACATACTTTCTTTCTTTGAAGCTACATGGTAAAAACAACATGGTCCATGGTTTTCTTCTATAGCTTCTCTTCATCTTCCACTTGCACCTCTCTGTGGTTTTATGATCATGTAAGAAGTTGTGATGGTGCAGAAGTCGGAGCTTTGACCTGAATGCTCTCTAGGATTTCATAGAGTTCTACAAGTCTTGCCATTCCACCACCTACACAGATGAAATTTGATTAAATTTACAACTTCCAATGACAATTAGAAATGCTTTTTTTTTGTTGTTTAATTCAAGAATAAATAATTCTGTACTGATACCAATGGTCTCCACCTGTACCTACAAAATTGGTCAAACTGGTCAGACCAATGGTCTATTTCCCATCTCCAACAGTGCACAACAGCAGACACAAAGAGAACATAAGAACAGGGAAAGAGCTGTGATACTTCCCAGCTCCAGGCACTGGAACTTGTTAAACCATGGATGGCAGCTTTGGGCTTAATGGTCCTTGATGGATTTTCCTTCCAAAAATAGGAAGCAACCTAAGAATTTCATACTGGTAACATTTAATGGCAAAAATTCTACAACTTAACTAGATCTGCATAGACATCTCTGAGATCCCTGGCCACAATTCCCATAATTTTTGACACCATGTGTGTGTGTTCCAATACTTGTGTGAATTTTCTGCATTTTTAAATTTGTATTTCATGTACTTTTTATCCAATAAAACACCAGCTTCAGAAAAGAGTGTAGAAAATAGCTAAATTGCTGAACTTTTCTCCAGAATCACCATAAACTGTAAATAAATTGTCTTTGTGGAATCCAAGGACATGGAGTTTATTTTTGCAAGGAATTATTTTTTTTACTTCCATATTTTTCAATGGGATTTGCCAGGAGATTGTGAGCTTCAGAGAATGTTCTCTTTCTCTCCAGACTTTTGAAGACATTGTCACCTGCAGAGTGGTTTGCACAGACAGAGCACTCTTGAATCTGCATCAATCTCATAGATCCTACATGACCAGTTCCTTTCTGAACAAAAAAAAATCCTTTCTGATATTTCTGCTAGGTACAGTGCCTTTCTATAAATCTAATATGAAGTCTCAGTATTGGTTTGCAAACAGAATAAACTTTTTGATTGTTTTTATTTGCTTTGTGCTTAACATTTTGTTTACGCACTGGATATAACAGATGCTGTCCATGTCCTGCCATTCTCATGGATGTGGACAATATTTCTGCTGAGCAAAGGGGCAGACATTTCCTACAGTTTTTGATCTGGGATGTCACTCATTCAGTCACATTGTCAGCTGTAAATGTTAGTATTATTTCTTCCATAAACTGTATCCAGGAACATATTACTTATAAAAACTGTAGAACTGAGGTATTTAGGCTTGCTTCATCATTTTCCTTTTCCTTATTCTGTTTTGTAACCAAACAGTATAATTGTTGCTAAAACTCTCTCCTTGTAGGTGTTCTCCAACTGTGTTACTCCCACTGCTTCACTGCTTGCCTATGTGATGTACTCAAACATAATGTCTGGTGTAATTATCTTCCTCAGGCATGGGAGTTTCTTTTCCCTTGCATGGTGCAATCCACTACTGTTGCAAATGTACATCGATGGATTTCTGTCACTCTTTTCAAGAGAAGTACTGCACAAAAAGGGGCATTCCTCTCCTCACTATGAATTCCTTTTTGGTGAAAGGAATTCATATATGTATTTTATCACAGCCTGACATTTGCATACTGGTACTTCTAAATTATATCATATCAATTGAGATATCTGGATAAGTCAAATAATTTGAGTATCTTATTGAATTATTTTTCTAATGCTTGTAATTTTCTTTCAATTACTTTTCATTTGGATCCTGTAGGGTACAAATCTTATGTATTTCCATATTTTAAAATATATGGAGTTTATTTCAATCTAGTGGAAAAAACCATTCTTAGCTATTTTACCAGGACAGTTTGCTAAACTCTCTCTTATTTTAATTTTTTTTTTAAGTAGGAAACGTTTCACCTTTTATTTTTCAAGGCAAACAGTCTCAAATAGGTTAAACAGCCTATCTGAATTTGCTCCCTCTTCTTTACTGAACTTACTTCCAGCAACCCATGCACTGTAGATACTGCTGCCATTTTGCATGGTACATAATAGCAAATGAATAGCTATTTAGATTTTCAGATTGCTTATTAAGAAGATATGATAAAGATATAATCTCATTTAATTCTTTCTGTCCTTAGTCCTATCTTCTGATTAGTTTCAGTAAGCCACGCTTTATTTCTAACACCATGACTTTTTTTCTTTTGTATAATGCTCACATAAATGTGGAATAAATAGAGAAGGGCATGCTAAAAAAATTTAGTATGATAAATTTGAAGTACACTTTCCATCTCGCCAGCTCAGCTGAATTCATCAAAATGGGCAGAAGATAAAGTAAGATTGCTCCATGAGGAAGCTGCATTAACACTGTCCTGAATTTGTTATTTATTTGAGTGGTTTCACACAGGAGACCAGATGTCTCTATATGTAATAGAGCAGACAGTGTGGAGAAAATACTTTCTGGAACTCAATCCAGAAGAATAGATTGTTCAAGACCCCTGCTTTCCTCTTGAGCAGCCTTTTTAATATATGTGTATGAATATAAATATACATTCACGTGTATATACACACATATACATGTATTGTTTACCTGGATATACATACCCAGAGACAGCATGGGTGAACTTCCACAAAATTTCATCAGCCAAAGCTAGTGGATATTATTTCACAGATGGTTGGAAGAACCAAGAATTCTCTTTGTGCTCGGATTTCCGTCACTTCCCAAAGGAGTTATACAGTATAATCAGTTTGGTATACACGTGCAGTCATTTAGATTCACACATTTTATGCAACTTTGACTCACACTTCCTTTCTCCTATTCTCCATTTTGACAATTAATGTGTTTTGTTACTGAGGCAGCTAAAACATGCAGGATCATTTTTCTCCTATGACACTCAGTTCACCATCAGTTTCAGAGATGTTGTCCTCTGACAACACATAAAACAAGGATAAGCTTTATTTAGGCATTTTGGAGTCATTTTTTTGCCTTTTTTTTTTTTTTTTTCTAATTCTGCATTTCTATTTAGACCTTCAAGTAAAAATAGCTGCAAGACAGAAATGTCACTACTACAACATCTACTTCAGGACTGGATTTCTTCAGTCACTGCTGCAAAATTTGTTCCATATAACTTTCTCTTCTGGATAGACAGGAGTTTTCAGAAACTCATTACTTTCCACCATCCCTTACTCACAAGGTTTTTCACCTAACACTTAGTTTCACTCTCAAATCAGTGACATTGGAACTGCTGAGCCTCAGATATATTCTTTATATCTTTCTTTTTGAAGAGGTGGCCAAATGAAGAGCTGATTAATGACATTTTGCATCTTGTATGCCAACCAAATGATATGGAGTGTGACCTGGTATCCTCATAAAGCTACATCTCTTGGCCATCTACCAAAATGCGTGATGTGTGACTGTAGCTATAGGGATCTGAACATCAACTTATTTGGATTCAGGACTTCTAGACACATAAGTATCTAGATCACACCTTTTGATCTCTGCTACAGGAATTGCAGGAAACCAGTTTTAACTAGGTCTATACCAGTTCAAAGTTATCTAAAGAGTGTAAGAAGTGTTAACTAATAAAAGACTGGCCCACTGCTCAAGGCAGGTAGCACTACATGTCAAGACTGAGTAGAGGGTAGGTGTTAAAAGACCTCAGTTCCCTGGTGTGGGTAGGTCTGATCTTCCACAGGTGTAATGATTTCAGTCTCTGTAGGATGCCAATTCTATTAATCACTACTGAAGATCAATGGACACATCAGTTTTAGGCCAAAACCAGCATATGCAGTAGCATACTGAACAAAATAGCATATGAAGAAGGCAGAAGGGAAAAAGAAGGGGATGTTCATACCTGTTAGCATTGAATGCCTTACTTAGGAGCCAATTTTTCTAATCCTCAGTGCAAAAAGACAAATTACCCTGGACCAAAATATCTCTTTTCTTTAAGAAAAGCCTTATGGTGCTACAGAGAATGTGGCAAATTACTCTAAACTCTCATTGCTACTATCCGCCCCTAATTTCATGGTGGGGGCGGCAAGAAGGAATGGCCCACACTCAGTTTCAGATATTCAGCAGCACAGCTGCAAAAAATAACTAAAAAGAATCAAGCACACATATAGCATTAAGAAAAAGGAGACTCCAAGGCCCCTTCCTTAATCTCTCACTATAAATCCAGTTGCTTATATTTTATTTGGCAGCAAGCTATTTCAATATATAACACTGACATTTTTCAAGCAAACCAGTTCTGATTTTGAAAGTTTTCAAGGATGGTGGTATCTTGCCCTTAATTCTTTACTTTCAATTCACCTCTATGATACTTTGTGCTTTATTTATTTTCCTTATTCTTGATGCTCTTAGAAGCGAAACACTCATCTTCATATTAAGAGTCATAAAATCCGTTAAGCACTTACTGATACAAAATCAATGATTAACAAAACCTTTACACGTTGGTGATGCCTTTAATAATTATTTCACAAGTCTGGACCCAGGTGTCATGATAATTACAACCAATAATGGCTCTAATACCTTTTGAATTGATTACCATGGATTTGTTCATACTTGCCAAGACAGAAATAAGCCAAAGACTGCTGCACTTATTTTGATTTGTACCTGAAAGGTTTTCAGCCTTTAGAAAGACTCTTTAAATTAGAAGCAAATCTAATTGTGTGCATTTTTGCCCAGACTTTCTAAAATAGACATGAATAGTGCATAGCACACACAATATTTTTTAAAAATAGACAGAAAAAGCAGATACAATTTTACATAGTGAATGGAAAAAGCAAGAGTAAGCTGTGAACAGCAGCACCACTTAGGCTAAAAGCAAGATAAAATTCAGACATAGAAATTAATTATCAAAAGTAAAAATTACCTTACCTTCCTCTGATCCAAGTTGCATAGTAGTTATCCTTGGAAATAAGCATGCTGGGTACTGTGCAGTAAAGGAGGCTGAAAGGGGGATCAAATTTCAGCAGTGTCTTACTTCCTAGAACAGAATGAAGGAGCAGAGGACCTTTTTCTACAGAAGTGATTTCAGTCGTTTATTCCTCTACAATGTTTTTGAAGGTTAGCAGTATTCGAAAAATATTTCAAAGCTCTCATGATTATGATACCCTCAGATCAGCTAATATGGTAATACATGGATTACTTACCAAGTGATGAAAAGCATGTGCACCGTGCACCATGCACCTTAGAAGATGTGGGCTACAGCATCCAACTGTAATATTTGTATTCCAAAAATTACAGCAGTCACATTCTTGGTATCAATAATAAAACTGCCTAACATGTTTATCAGGACTTCCCAGCTTTACTTTTAAATACATAATGAGACAGCAGAAAAATAGATATATAATGTTAATTCATCAATGTAATGCGGAAACCAAGTCATTAAAGCCTCTTTTTATCTCATCTAAATTTAAAAAACATTTTGGGGTGTCTAATTTCAGGTTTACAACTGTCTGGGGTCCCTACACAGTAAATGAAGAGAAAGAGAAAGAGAGATTGGAATAACCAAGAGCACGACAAAGGAGCACGACATTTAGCTTCTCAGCAACCCCTGAAGAGGGACTGTTAGGTGTTACCTACTACTAGATAGACATTGTTTCCCTTTTGACCCAAAGCTTCAAATTTACTGATGCATTCAGGCAACCAGTGGCCTGTGCCACTTCCAATTTGCTACCTAAGCCCAAAGTTCAGCAGGCCTAATGATAGTCCTTGGTAAAAAGTATTAGAAAAAGCTGACTTTAGAGACTAGGAAAATTAAAATCTCAGGACTCATTCCCAGTTGCTGGTAGAGTAATTAATAGATTACTGAAATAAACGGAGATCAAGTATTATAATTATAACTGTAATACTCTCAGGGTATTCACACAGTACAAAGGCACAGGCTTCATGATTCATTCAGTTTCTCCAGCTATCAGAGGACCACAGAGAAGATGCCACCAGAACAAACAATTAGCAGACAAATACTTCATCCCTTGCCATGACTGTAAGGCGATGATCATGTGCAAAGGCTGTCCTCAGGAGAGTTATGTTTCTGGGTATTGATGCAGGTTTATCTGGTGGCCTAAAACTATCGAGTGTCATTTGACATTGTGTCCTGCCTGGCCATCACTGCTGGGGCAGAAGAGCGTTATGGAGGTGTGGGTCTCACACAGATCTTATGCACCATCTGCCCACCCCAGGAGAATGTCTTAGAATATCTCAAAACAACAATAAATGCCTATATTCAGGCAAGAAACTGTGCATAACTTACTGCAAGGCAACAGAATCACTGAACAAACACATAGCTACCTTATGAGAACAGAAGCAGCAGAATCTGATCCAGACATATTTTGCTATTTGCACCCCATGGGATAAATTTGTGCCAAGTATGTTTAAAATGCTGTCTATGGACTCTCTTCCCTTCTCTTGAATTAGAGTGATTGTTTATCTGAAAGGAGAAACAGGATAGATATGATCTAATTTACATTTAAAATATACCAGGATTTGTGGTTAAGGGTGTAAAACAATACACATTAAAGGAAATGTCAAAGCCATTCATAAAGTAAGATCTCTTTATAGATTGCAATATAAGCAGAGATTGTATCAAGTTGTTATTTTTTCTACATTGTTTATTGCAAATTTTATAAATTCTCATTTCATATTAATATTCAGTATTTGTACAGTATGTGGACACTATGTAAACATGAATGTTCACATTGTCATGTTGTTATGACAATTTGGTTCATTTTTTATAACTTCCATAAATTATCTATGAAACTGCAAACTAGCTTTATCACTGGCATCATCATTTTCAGAAGCATATTAAATATTTTGTGAAAAGTGTATCAACATAAAGGAACAAAGGGAATAGCTCATCATATTTGATTATTTTATGATATATTTATATAAATACTTAGTATGGTATGTTTGATGACTGCAATCAGGCACCTGGGACAAGATCAGAAGAAAAAGCTTTACAAGAGTGTCGGTTCGATAATGAATTTAAATCACTGAGAATTTGCAAGTGAAAACAATAAGATTATTATATATGTGTAATTTCTAGCTTTGCTGTAAGTGCTCTGGGACTGGCACCAGCATGCTTTGAACTGCTGCAGTGACCTATTAGACCTTTTGCTCCTGCAGATTCATTTTAGGGGTCTAATGTCTCTGGATAGATTTACCCCATGAGTCAAGGGTTGAGAAAATTCATTCATGTTCATGCTTGTAAGCCCCTGGGACCAAGTACATGTAAAGAAGAGCCTATGACGTTACATTAGATTTTAACAGCAGGGGCATCATCACCTTTCTGGCATTTTCTCTTCAAAGACAGACAAATATACAGAATTTCGTCTGACATGAAAAGCTTAAAAATGATACAGACAGGACCCACACCTGAGTTTGTCTGTAATTGAATGGCTGTCTCTCCCCTCAGCAGAAGTTCCAAAATAACCAAGAATGCCTGTTGCTTCCCAGCAAGTAGGAAAGCGTGAAGCCAAATGAATAACCTGTCCAACCAGTTGAATAAGATTTTATTGTTATAAGACATCATTTGGCATGGGTACTTACCCGCTCAAAATCATGTTTCATTTTAGAATTTATTTTTTGTTAATTAAATTAATTAATTTGTTTTACTATGGAATGCTATAGATAGGTTCTATTGGCTTAGAAAATGAAAACACTTCCTGGCTAATTGGCCAGAACCAGTTCATACTGCCTAATTATTAGCTGATGAGACAATAACAATCTTCTTTTTTAAATATCCCACACCATTTTGAGAAGTTTTAATGCAGTTGCACACATACATATTCTTTGGCACATAATGGACAAGAAAGTGAAGTCTAACATAATTTTCAACTTTTTTGTCAATAGTAGTATAACAGAGCTCCTGCCCCAAGCATTATGCAGAAAAAGAGATGCCAATAAATCTCTTTTGTTTCTGCAGGATACATGAATGAAACTCTGAGGGGTTTTGGCAAGTAAGCATGCTTTTCTATGTATCAGTAATTTTCATTGTAAAGGAAGCTCAAACGTCACTGCAAATTATTAAGCACCAAATTAATCTGAAATCAGCAGGAAATTACACAGAATGTCACTGAAGGAAAGGTGAGGCTGTGCCTTAATTTATATTATTGACATGTGTTAGTTCCAGCTGGGCCTAAACAAAACCTTTCAGGATAAACAAATCAACATTTGCTTTGCTGGAAAACTTCTGTCTGGCTTTACTGCCAATCTACACTTTCCACTGGCCTGTTGCTAGACCAAAATATTTGACAATATGTGGGGTTCAGACATCACTTCAGACCTCTGAAAGAATATGTAGATTTACTTGCCTGCTTTTTCTTATTCCACCTTGATGACAGATTGGAATTTGTTAGCACCAAAACACAATGTCTTCAAGATGAAGGTACAGGTCTGGGAGAGGTGGAAGCACCATGCCAATGCACACTCATTTCACATGACTGAAATGCACTGTGAAAATGTAACCAGTGATTAGCCACCCCTGTTGCCCAGGCTGCTAGGCAGTGTTTTGTCATGGTGACAAGGAAAGCACCACCAAGCAGACCTTGAGGATTCAAATTCACAGTGGCAATATGGGACCATCAGTATTTTTAAAAGTCATTTCTTGAGGGATGTCATCTCATTTTCAGACATGGACTTTGAGAACATTGTACTAGGAAATGACTTATGCAAATGGTTTGAGTTATGACAAGCAAATATAGTCTTATGGCTCTTAGATGATAGCGTGGCAAAAACCAACACACTGAAGAAATACTAATGCAGAATACAGCAATCTCTGTAGCCATCTGCGGAAACAGATAATCACCTTTTAAAAAGCTATGGTCCAGAAAGGTTCTTGTGGAAATCTTTACTGGCCAGTTGTATTGGTCAGGTTTTTGTAGCAGAGAGGCTACAGTGGTCACTTCTGTGAGAAGCTGTTAGAAGCTTCCTCCATGCCCAGCAGAGCCAATGCCAGGCAGCTCCAGGCAGGATGTTCCACCAATGGTGGTAATGCCTCGGTGATAAAACACTTAAAAAGGTAAAACAAAGTTATTGCACAGATGCAATTGCAACCTGAAAAGAGACAAATATGAATATATCAGAGGAACAACTCAACAGACAGCAAGGTCAGTGCAGAAGGAGGGAAAGGAGGTGCTCCAGGATCTGGAGGAGAGATTTCCCTGCACACCGAGGAGAAGACCATGGCGAGCAGCTGTACCCCTGCAGCCCATGGAGGACCACTGGGATTCAGAAGTCCGTCTGCAGTCCATGGGGAAGACCTTCACTGGAGAAAGTGGATGCTTTAGAGGAAGCTGTGAATCCATGGGAAGGCCATGCTGGGACCTGTAGACCCATGAAGAGAGGAACCCATGCTGGAGCAGTTTTACTAGTAGGACTGGTGACTCCATGGAGAATCCATGCTGGAGCAGGCTGTTCCTGAAGGACACCTGTTGGAAAGTGACCCACATTGTAGCATTTTGTGGAGAACTCTTTCCTGTGAGATGGACTTGCACTGTAGATGCCCATGGAAGACTGTCTCCCATTGAAGGGACCCCACACTGCAGCAGTAGAACAACCCTTCTCTCTGAGAAGTGGCAAGGACAACTGCCATTTCGATGTGATGGCCTGTCTGTAACCCCCACTTCCCATCTCCCCACACTGCCTGGAGGGATGGAGGTACAGCTTGAAAAGGTGGGAGGGGTAGAAGAAGGTATTTAAAGATTTCTTTTACTTTTCGTTACCCTGCTCTGATTTTGTTAGTAATAAAACCATTTAAATCCCCCAGCTGAATCTGTTTTGCTTGTGAGACTATTCTGTGTGTGATCTTTGCCCCTTATCTCAACTCAGTACCTCAACCTTTCTAATATTTTCTCTCCCCACTCCACTTGTGGAGGGAAGTGGTGGAGCATCTTTGATGAGTGCCTGGAATCCAGCCAGGGTCAACCCTCTACTCTATGTATGCTACATAAATTGAAATTATCTGTGACAGAAAAAATTTACTTAATGTAAATAACTAGGTATATATAGGTGAACCTTTGACCTCAAGAAATTCAACAAGGCTAAGTGCAGAGTTTTGCACCTGCGTTGGAGCAATCACCAGTAACAATTCAGGATGAAAGATGAATAGATTTTGAACAGCCCTGTAAAGAAGGAGATGGGGATACTGTCAGATGAAAAACTGGAGCTAGCAATGTGAAGTTACAACCAGGAAAGCCAACTGTATCTTGGGCTGCATCTAAAGTGTGCCTGGAAGGGTAAAGGAGATGATTCTCTACCTCTACTCTGTCCTCGTGAGACCCCACCTGAAGTGTCCAGCTGTAGGATCCTCAACACAAGGAAGACATGGACCTGTTGGAGCAGGTTTCTTTGAAAACCATGAAGGTGTGATGTTTCTACATTAAATTTCCTTCCAGTTGTTTGGGCTTTAAAGTGTTTGGTCTAAAGTTAAACACACATATCATGCTGAAGCCAAATGCATACGTCATGCAAATCAGGGAACACCTGATGGTTTTCAACAGCTCTAATCAACATTTCTGCTGTTGGTTACCTTCTTTTTTTCTTTTGAGGAATGCAATTCAATATTTTGTTAAAATTAGTCTCCTAACTCAATGCTCATCTATATTTGCCCATGTTTTATTGTGTTACTAGTTCTACTACACACCCCAAATAAGTAATTTTCTTATAGGTTCTATTAATAATGGCAGAATCAGTTTTTGTACTGAGCAGGGAGCATGGGGAATGTGTTTCTTTTTTTATTAATGAGCAATGCCAGAATTCCCTTACAAACTCCGGAGAATTTTAGAGCATTATTAGAAGCTCATTCACAACCACATATGAATCACTATGGTTTCCCTGAGCAAGAATGCTTTACTCCGAGTGGGGTATAACACATAATAACCGTGCCACTAGCAAACATCACCCTGTTATGTTTTGCTCTCTATCCACATCTGCCTGCCAGACTGCTCAGTAGCTGTTTCTCTCTCTGCCTCAGCTCAGATATTCTCCTAAGAATCTTAGGGAACTTAGCCAACCAAAAATTTACATTCCCTCTTGCTAATGCCCAGAATGTTAACACTGTTAATCTGTTTTCAGAAATCAGGTGAAATCAATGGATGGCTCCTTATTTGACATCCTTTCATCAAGAATTTCTGGAAAAAAAATTAGATATTTCTTCATTTCTAAATTCCAAAATCAAAGAAAATTCTGGGAAGAAGCATTTTCATGAGCTCAAACAAAACATCCTTCTCTATCCAAGAGGAAACAGAAATGACAGACAACTATGCAGACTATCCCATGTTCATCCATCTACCCATGGGATCAAGTGAGAAACAGACCTTAGCCCTTGTTACAGATGAAAATAGAGGAAAAGGCATTCTTCTGAATGTGAAGAAGGTGATTCAGCCCTCAGTCAGGCAGCTTGATTGTATACAGTCTTCCAGCTCCTCTACTGCTTTTGGGGCTAAAATAACCCAAAAGACAAAATCGAAAAGCAAAACAAACAAAAAACTCCCCAAACAAACAGAAAAAAAATCCCAGAAAACAAAACAAAACAAAACAAAAAACACCCCCCCCCAAAAAAAAAGACCACCAAAATTTAAAGCAACAGTTCTCTCCATTTAGATGTGATGAACCTGCAACTAGACAGGACTAATCTAGTCCTGAGTGCTGGATGTACAGCATAAGTTGAATAAACAATGAAAGACTTATTTTCCATTAAGAGCTTGACATTTACAAAGTGACTGCATGACATATCATGTCATGTGTTATGAACTTTTAAAATAAAGATCCAAGCTGAGCACACATTCAGGAATTATATTAAAAGAGGTTTGGGTTTACTCACCATTACTAATTACCCATGAAGAGCCTGGAGGCTGCCTTACTATTTTTTTTATTTTATCACATCATTATGACAAATATGTTTTTGCTCAAAATAACAAATAGTATACTGTTATATTGAATTGGTATTAGGTGTTTCCACAGCAACTTCTTTCACTCTCTGAGGAAGATCTCAGCCTTGATACTCCTCAAGGGAGCACAGAGATCTCTTCCACTCCAGTGCTGTGGAAACCAGGAAATGGCTAGTCTCAAGAGAGATGCCAAATTATTCCTTCCTTCTAGAGTTCACTTATGTTCCCACTGAAGTATAATAATTGAAATTATATAATTCCATTGAATTGCTCTACAGACTCAATTTTTTTCACCTTCTTCTGAATTTGCCTGGATTTTCTTTTAATATTTTATACAGGACCTATTTTCTTTTTGCAAAATATCTTTGGAGTTCTATTATTGATTTTGCTAACAATATTCCTTTTAAATGTTAGTCAGCCAAGTTCTTGCTTTTTAGAAAAAATCTTTCTGGCAATGTCCAACCTGTAGTTAGAGTCCTGACTAAATGAAAATAGAGACTGAACGGGAAATACTCTCTGACCCAGGCTGAATAGTTGAATGTAGTATGACTAAGAGGAGCATCACTGTGTCAGGGTTCACCAGCTCCCCCTATCCTGAAAAGTAAAGCTTTGCTACTGGGTCGTGTCACTCATCATTTACAGAACAAACACTGATAACCTGGAAGATTTGTGAGAGCAAAAGTAGATGATTTTGACATTTAGGTGCTTTCCCTTTTCTGCTACTCTCTTTTCCAGGTGTGGACTTCTCACCTCTGTCACAGCACCTTGCAAAACACCCACACCTCACACAGCAGAAACTCTCAAAAAAAGCTAATTCAGTCCTGCAGATTTGTGTGACTCCAGTGGAAGCAGCCTCACTGAAGCACAGGGTAAAGTCATGATGGGTGTAGGTGGCCCTATATCAGCCATGGCATTGTGCAAGTGTGAGAAGAGACCAGAGGCTGCCCTATGCTACACACAGATGATGCCAGACACCTCCAGCAAACTCATGGCAGGACCCAGCAGCTACGCTGGTGTCACCTACAGAAAGACATATTAAATAAATGACAAAAATTATAGACACAAGAGGAGAGAATAAAAAAAAAAAAAAAGAAAAAGAAAAAACCAGCCAACCCAATGGGAGAAACAGCAGAGGGAGCACCAAGGTCAGAGCAGGAGGTGGAGGAGATTCTCAGGTTGGGAGACAGTGGATATTTCATGAAGGGCAAGGAGCCTCATTGAGAATCCATGCCGGTTTAGATGAAACGTATGAAGAGGAAGAGGAGAAACAAACTGACATGTACAGACCATAGTCCTCATTCTCCACTTCCCATTCTACCACATTACACAAGTAAATGAGGTTGGAGCACAAAACTGAGGCATAGCCTGGAAAATGGAGCAGAAAAGTTAAGGCTGTAATGTTTGTAATTTTATTTTATTTGTTTCTTACTATCCAAATCAATTTTAATAATCAATAGATTAATTTTTCTGGAGACAAGTCTGTTCTGCCAGTAATAATAATTGGTAAGCAATCTCCATATCTTTACCTCTGTCCACAAACATTTTTTTACCTGGTTTTCTTTTTACCTCCTCTTATCCTACTGAGGCATGGGAAATGGATGAGAGTTTGAATGGGAATTTGGCTGTTAGTAGTGGTGAACCCACTGCTGAAATCAAAATGTTTTTCAAGTACAAGATCTGCTTTATCAAGGTGTGTAAAATTATCTGGAATATGAAGTGTGGAGGGTGAGTTGTGAAAGGTAATTTTTCCACCATATAATTGTGGAGAAAGAGATTTTGTCCTGACAAAATAAAATCTCAGTTGATGAATTTACAAGTAATTTCAACATTCTTCTTTCTTCTGCAATGTGCTGCCAAATTGCCATCTTTGATTACTTCTGTTTCTGCACTAATAGCCTCTCTGACTCTTTATCTTCACCTGACTTCTCATTACCTTTCTAGTGCTGGTGCTATTTGACATGTTCTTTATCATATGATGCTTCCCCTTCATACTCTTCACTAGAGAATTTTCTTTACTCTTTGATCTCATCCTCAACTATTTGCCCCTTTATTTGTTCCTTTGTCCCTTTATTTGTTCCTTTGCACTCTGAGAGGCACAACACATCCAATTTGGCCTTGTAAAACTTCTAATATTGTGGGATGCTCTTGAGAAGACTTTTTGCACACTATTGCAATAAAAACATTTTGCATGCACTATTGAAAGTACCCTGTATAAATCTGATCCTGCTGGTAATCTTCAGAACAGGAAAGGCAAAAAACAAATGTAAGAAATGTAACATGTCAGTAGAATTTGTATTACCAAGTTTCAAGAGCAAATATATAAAACCAGCAGCAATCTA
This sequence comes from Serinus canaria, assembly GCF_022539315.1. Classification (NCBI taxonomy): domain Eukaryota; kingdom Metazoa; phylum Chordata; class Aves; order Passeriformes; family Fringillidae; genus Serinus; species Serinus canaria. The sequence continues at coordinate 85,901,695 of NC_066313.1, read as the reverse complement.
TACTGATAAAATATTGTTCTGACAAAAGTGCAGGCAAATAATTAATAACACTGAAAAACTTGGGGTGTTTATATTGTTCAAATCCTCTTTCCTAAGTGTCTTTGGACAATTGGCATTATTATATAACATCGTAAAATAAAATTATTAATTTCTCTTAAAACCAGAAGGAGAAATATCTTTTAGAGGTTCAAATTTCAAAATGAAGTTATATATATTTGAAAAGTCATGAGATGAAGAGAAAGACAAAAAAGTATAAATGGGGACAAGCAATCTGAACTTGTTCTGAAACAACCAGCTCATTTTAAAAGGAAAATCAAATTAATAATTAACATTGTTTACCTGAGACAGGGAATCAGTGTGATCTGTAAGTCAAAAGCCTCATAGGATTTTTGAATTGCCCTATGGTACCTTTGATTAAGATGTGGATATGTCTCAGAATTTAAAATACAAACATACAAAAAAGCTGAACTTGTTATTGAGAGTTTGTCTAGTACAGGACAGTGCTATTTTTCTTAATATTCATCTATGTGCACTTCTCTGGAAAATCTTTCTATACTTATTTGGAATATGAAGGATGCATGCTGGCCAAAATGTAATAGCACAAGGAAATTGAATAATAAACTTTCTGAGCACCAGGGGTGTTTTTCCTATGTCCTTCTGGGGTCACTGTGTGGTTTTTCCAAAATTGTTTGCATGTTGCTCCATAAAAGAATTACCATCCATGATACATTAAGATATTTTTTGATCTGTGATTTTTCACGTTGACATGTCTATGTGTTATATTCATATAAATTGTCTGTGTCATCAACTGTTTTTGAACATAAGTCAAACACGTCCAGACTGGTCAGCCTATCCTTGAACTCCCAAGTAGGTATTTGAAAAAGTCAGTGATCATTTTCCCTTTTTTCACTAAACAAACTGAATGGGATACAGAACCCTTGATGATTTATTAAATGGCTCCATTGTAGTTGGAAATCTTAAAGCAGCTGGCCAACAGCTGCAGCATGCCCTAGCAGTCAGTACCTCAGTCTTCAATCTGTTGGAAGGATTCCACTTTATTCACAGCTGTGCTTTTGGTTTTCAGTGGGGTGATCCCAAAATGCCCGGGCAGTTTGTTCCATTCACCCAGTCAAAGGCATTAAATAATACAGCCGCAACATTCTCTTAAGACTGTCTAACTTCTCTGCATGAATGGGCCCTTCTTGTTTTTATAATAAGCCTTTGGAGAATGCAAGTGTAGTCATTCATAATGTTCTCAGGTTATTGCCTATTTTGAATTTGTGAGGTTCTTCAGTATACGATTCTGTGCATGGAACTTATTTTCTACCTATGCCCAAAACGAACAGGATTGCAACAGTGGGCAAACAATAGCCTGCTCCAAATCACACTAAATTTACTGGACTTGTGATTTCAAAAAAGAAAAAAAAATAAAAGAAGAAAGGATAGTCACTGTTTAATCAGATTGGTTTGGGTTGGTTTGTAATTGAGTTTTGGTAATATAATATGAAAACCTGAGGAACATGGACATAAATCTGGTTTGTACTCACGTGAAACCCTTAATGTAGACAGACTTAGAAATATTACTAACAGAAATAATACTTCTGATATGAGAATGGACTTTTGATTTGTCACACAGATGCTGGATAATACAGACTCAAGCACATTCCTATGGGGTACAGCATGCTGTAGCCTCCACTATTAGCTTTTTTTAATGAGTTAAGCACAGAAATCATTGCTGATTATGGAGAAATTTGTCCTTTTTCAGACAGAAATTGTATCAGTCATAATATGCACTGATTTTCTCTCATGTACTTTATTTTGTCTAAAAGCATATGGTGGTATATGGTGTCAGACACAGCTGATTGGCCTTTGAACACTGCATCTGTGCCATCACTTTCAAACCCAACTTCAGCAGGTTGAATGATGTTCAGTGCTCAGCCAGGACATACTTTCTCAAGTGTAACTCAAGCTTGCTTGGAAAGAAGGTGTTGTTCAGCCATTGGTGACAGACAATTTATAAATTACCTCAGTGCTTTATCTTTAAAATCATATATTAAAGACATTGGCTTGATGGGGTTTGGCTCTGGAGCATCCTTCCCTCTTTAGAAGTGCTTTAACACAATCTTGTAACAATTTCTTAAGGGTTGTCTGGGTTGTCTCTGTAGCTTAGCATAAGTTATACAATTGGATCAGCCAGGCATTTGTCACTGGTCCCAAATGTTATCCCTGAAATAAGTCTTTACTTTAGGCAGGTTCACTTGCAGTGTAATGTGAAGATGGTACATATGATGGGACAGCCACTGGATCCAAAACTTTTCTGCTTGTCAGCCAAGAAGTCTTCCTCCTTAAAATTTTACAGACAGCAGAGGAGCAGGTGCGATTCAGGTGCCTTAGATGCAGATCCTTTTGCTGGTCAAGAAACATTACTCATACCTGGTTATTTGCATAGAAAAAAAGTGTGCCGAGAAGAAGCTCTGACTACTTGAAGCATGAGTGTGATCTAACTTTCCAAATGCTTATTCACTAAGTCTTTCCAGACCTTTTAGAAACTGCTGGAACTGAATCTGTTTTAAATTATTCTATTTTAAGTGATCACCAGAGTCTAGTCTGACATTCTGCATAAGACAGGCCAAGGAATTTCACTGAGTTCTCCAGACCACAAATCCCTTCTTAGATCCATCAAACCTTCATATCTTTGTCATGCAACTGCAAAATCACAAAGGGTTTGTGGGGTGCTTCCAGGTTGTGAATTTGTGGTTTTAAATCCAGACCTTTAGTTATTTAAGTAGTAATATATTTTTGTTAAGACAATAAGTTTTATGGAAAACTGTTGCAATAGGCTAAAATTTCTTGCTATGGAGAAAGGGAATTATAGCAACTATTTCCTGTAAGAATTTCAAGAAAATAATCCTGTGTTTGAGCTTTGAAGTATTGTTGTCACTCAGTTTTCACCCACATTTCCTTTTCACCTTGTAAGGCATCTTCAATAGGCATCTTATCCTGGCAGGACTGTAGGTGAAAAGGACTTCTGAATTCAGTCAGAATGGCCTGTCACTTTCCTGCATGACATATGGGAACAGCAACAAAAGAGATATGTGTACTTCTTTATTTAAAAGTGTATTTTCAAATCTTTATTTTCCCCTAAACATGACAAAAAAAAACCTCATAGAAGTCCAGAAATTCTAAAAAAGATAACGCCAGGTGTTTTGAGGGAAAGCTATGGGAACAGATGGCCTTACTGGAGGAGGTAAAATAAAAATTTCTAGATGCTATATTTGAAACCTGGTGAAGAAGAGCAGCTGAATCTGGAGGATGGTGCCAGTATCTACCCTCTGATTTGAGTGAAGAACTTGACAGAAGTGCAGAACCAAAGCAATAAGGTCTGTATTCCTTCTTATTTCCAAAAATCATAGTGAAGGCTGAGACCAAATTAATAATATCACTTTCACATAAAGGCTGTGCTCTGACTTCATGTGGGCTACCATGCATGGCCCTGTTCCCAACAATTGTATAAGTCTGAAAGCTTCCATAGAGCCAGCACATGCAATCTCCACTGCTGGCACCAATTATGCTTGGCATTGTATCCAAACACCCACTTTGCACCAGATCTGTCAGTATCAAAGCCATGAGGCTGGAACTTTTCCTGTGCTCTGGAATACATTGATTCAAATAACTCGTCAAAGCTGTAATTACAAGTAACTGTTATATCTGCATGCTTCTTTGGGACTCGGTATCATGAGAGCCTAGAAAGTTAGGATTAAGGAAATAACAACAGCAAACATTCCATACCACACCACATTGTACCATACCATTCCATACCACACCAAGGTCTGTTGTGCAAATGGCATCCTGCACCTCAGGCACTTAGGAGCAGCAGGCTGCTGCCCTCATGCCGTGTTGGTCTACAGTTGGAAATGGTAGCATGTACCTCATTTAGGTCTGTATGCTCTTAAGGGTTTATACACATATAAAATAAATATCATCTGTAGGGTTTTAAACAGACATGCACACGCACTTTAATCATATTTGTGAAGAGTAGTCTAGACTGTGTGGAGGCAAGCAGACCTATGAGACAGATAACAGGTGGGATCTATGGAGGAGTCCAGAAGGAGCAATGAGCTGAAAAGGCTCCTTGATGATCCACATAGGTAACCAGCAGGATATTAATCTGTGGTTCACATGGTATACTCTGCTGTTCACTCAGCAACCTGTAAGAAGTCCTGATGAAATTCACGGGGCAGTTATTCAGCAGGCAGCTTTGCATGTGCACGTTTACCAAGGGAGCTCTTAGGGTTTGGTTGTACCTTTCACCCTGCCTGGTGCAGAACACAGTCACACAGCTGAACAGCCCTTTTGGTCACAGCAGGTCTGCACCCTTTCCTGCTCTGAAAAATAAATCCTGTGCAGTAACAAGCACACACATTGACTATTAGTCCTCATCCTGTGGCTTGTGCCCCTACATTATAACAATCAGGGAGAAGACATGAATATACATCAAAACGTTAGGTCTTCTCTCTGAAAATATCTTGAAATGCTCTTGGCAGAATCAAAATTCACCCATAATAGCTACGCAAGTTGTTTTGTAAATTGTTCAGAAGAATGAAAGCTGTATAAGTAAGAATTAAAAAGTACAATGAGATATGTATTTCTGAAAATAATTTTAGGGTATTCAGTCCAGCTGTGCATCTCTTTCATTGGCTCTAAAACACAAGTAGTCAATTATGTGAAATATTTAAACAAGAGACATTGTCTTTGAAACTTGTAACATCGTTTACTTACAGCTCTGTTCTTTCATATTAGTTTGCATTACTAGAAAATGAGAATAAAATATTTTTTACTACAGCTATATATCCACAGTAAGAAAAATTGGTTTCATTGCAAAAATGGACAAACTGATGCAAGCTCTTTCAAATTTCACACATGTGGCAACTGCATGTTATGGTTTGATAGACATGAAAATAGCAATCAAAATACCAGCTTAACCCTCCTGTCTTGTATTACTCACCTCTCTCCTTTGTTCAAAGCTTTCAACTGCCCTCCCCTTTTAAAAAGGACTTGCTTCCCTGAAGTTTTCCCAGTTTATTTCCTTAAATCTTGCCTCCCCCTGCTGGTTGTGCAAAACAGATATTCTGACTTAAAATACCACTGTCCCAGAGGTAATTGATGTGAGAGGATCATGATCACTAAGAAAGTATAGTCCCAATCTATGTTCTAAAGCAGCAACAGCAAATCTCTATATATGCAATAGAGGCTCTTGGACCTCTTTTGCTTACTCAGAGGGAGCAAGATCCACTTTCCTCTCAAGCATGCTAGTGGTGTTTATTAGATTTGTTCCTAATTTGTATGTTTTTTTTTTTTTTTTTTTTTTTTTGTGGGGTTGTTTAGTTGTTTGGTTTGGTTTTTATTCTTGTGTGTGAAAAGAGCAGTACACCAAAGCTTCTGTAAAAAGAAGGTTCCACCAATCTTTTAATAATTGGGTTGAGTTAGAAGAAAACATCAGTGGGCAAAGAATTATTTTTGGTTTCACATCCAGTGCATTTTTAGTGAATGCCCATACTGTAAGTTGGTGCATTTTCTAATCTGCTAAAAATTTACAGAACAGCCAGCAATTTATTCCTGTAAGTCTTAATTAGCTTTAATTGCCATAGGTCTATTTATACCTATTTTCACCAATTTATTCAGTCTTCCTTTATGCTTACAGAACCCCTATAAGAACATCTAGACTGTGAAAATGTTTTGCTAATTCAAACGTATATGAACCACAGGATGTATAATTTTCAGAACTATGTCTACATGGGCTGCAATTTACATTAAATTGCTGTTTTGGTTAAATGGCACCTTAGCTACCAAGCAACTCTTTGAATAGTTGTTTCTTTAATTATTATTTAATTTTGTGGTTATGACTGGTTTTCAGTTAAAGAGGGTACTGCTGACAAATTCAATTAAAGGAAAATAGAGGACTTAATGGTCCATGCTAATGATTCATTTCATACATAATATTTTATCATTTTCTGTGCAAATTTATAATGAGTGCTTAGCTTGTATTAATAAAAGCTTACATTTAGTCTACATAAACTATAGTGATTAAAATACTTTGCTAATGATATCTGTTGATAAATGCTTTTAAAACAATTAGGTCCTTTACCTTAAAGTACTCTATCAGTGAAAATTTATATGAAAATGCATATTTTGTCATTAAGAAGGAAACACAAGAAGAGGAACATAATAACATATCCATAAACAACACATTTTGATATTAAAACAGCTCATGATATGCATCTGCTACGCTCAGGAAAACAAACTTTGAAGAATTATAGCAATCAGTTCAATATGCTATCTGATTTTATAGTATCACATGAAGAAGAAGGAGTTTGATAAATAACCTTTTCAGGTATCTCAAGTAAGAAGAAGTACTTCTCTATTTCACAGCAGAGACAGAAATTTCAGCTTCTAGAGTTTCTAAGTAGTGTGTGTAGGAGTGAAAGGGTGGGTAAGGAGCTATTACAGTCTCAATTTTACATTTTGCATCCTCACTGATGAAGATAGATTGTCTTCCAAAGTGAATAAAATCATCATTTACAAACATTTAAGCATATTACATCCTTTTTTAAGATACCATGCTGTTTCAGGACAATTTTGTTTTCATGGCTTTTTCTTGCACTGAGAAATTAGTGCCCAATCATTTGTTTTAACAAAGAATGCTTCAGTGGTAAAACAGACTTATTGTAGTTACTTCTGCAAACTGCTTGACTGGTACTATTTGAACCCAAAATACAGAGTTTTTTTCAGGACTGAGGGCACAAGAAAGCAAAGGCAAGGGAGAGTACAAATATTTTTAAGAGCAAAACAATAATTCTGGAACACAAGTCAATGCAAATTCAAGAAAAGTACAATTCCTACATCACTTACATAATTTGTCAATATCCTGGTAACTTCTTAATTTAATTTTAGGTGGTTAAAAATTGGGATATATGAGTTACAATTAGTATAACTTCATGAGTCTTAACAGTGCTGAAATTCAGTATGCCATTTGGAAGTTGCTGTCAATTCTTCTATAAAAGGTGAAAAAAAAGAGGTGTCAGATTTCCTCTTTGAAGCAAAAGATTTCTTAGATCCTCGCCTGAAGAAACTCTTTATTTTGGCAGTCACAGCCAAAATTTTTGTGATTTGTGTTTCTGAAACTTCAACTGCAAAATCTGGTTCTGAAATCTCATGTTATTTAACTTTCACAGTAGTAAATAATAAGAATTTATGAATGAACAAAGGTCAGGATTATCAGGATCAGTGTATGACAATCAGAAGCTTAAGCTTGTTTTCCTTTGTCAAACAGTGATGGTAACAATTTTTTCAGATGCCATCAATAAGCAGTGAAGTTGCATTCTTTCCTCTTTATGCTTCAGAGGCTCCATACATGGTCATTTCAGTATTCATATCAATGTCAGCAAAAGCAAAATGTTCCTTACCCATGCTCTTTTTGTTCCTGGCTATTTCCAGAGAAAGGAGCTGAAAACTAAGATTTGCTTGTCAAGTAAAAGCTAATAGCCTCCACAGCAAAACCTAGAAATGGCAGCACAATCTAGGTCTTACACGGATGTGTTTTTTTCACATAGGAGATGTGAAAATGTAGATGACATACAAGGACTACAAATGAACTTGTTCTGTATGATGCATTTTCACCTCCTTCTTCAAATTTTAGTTAAAATTTCATCAATTTGTCCTAATATGTTGTCTATGATTTTCTTGCCAAAACCTTGGTAAGACTGGCAGACTCAGTGGTATCCCTGAAACATCACCAGGAGATCGACGGCCCCCTTTAATCTTAATTTCAGACAACTGGCTGAAGGTGACCTAAATGGGGGCTTTGCCACCAACAGCTAAAATCTGATCTGCTTGGCTGTATAGATCTGATTGAGGCAGCTGGTGCCCACTGAAGGGCAGCAGAAAGGCTGGGGGAGGGTGACCTTATTGCATCTTCTGTCTGTCCCTAGGGTTTAAACCATAAGTGAGTATTATGAACTGAAGTTAGGAAGACTGTCATTGCCCTCGTGTACTTCTTGAGGAAGTATTTTAATACACAACTGGTTATTTATCTGTTTTCCCACTTAAAGTTATTCACATACTGAAGGATTCCCAAGTGTTTTGCAAGTAAGGAAAAAAATCACCTGTCAAGAAAATCCAGATGTTTATTTTTAAAAGTTTCTAAGGCATGGAGTGCTTACAGCTATCAATCAGGGAATAAGCCAAACAGGTGACATATTTTAAAGGATTCTTAGGCACTGCACAGACTTTAAGTGCTACACACTTGGCAGAGGGGTTATGTTGCATTCATAACTTGATGATCTGGGTGGATCCCTGCTGCAAATGATTGCCAAATAGTATAAGTTACTGTGAGTGCTTAAACACAGCCTTGTAGCTTTTTCTTCTCAGTAAAGGGAGATAGGCAGTGAGATAGCTGCCTCTAGGAGCAAACTCCACAGAGGTGCTTGCACACATAGGCACCCCTCCTGCTGCCACTGATCCATGATGATTATCATAAAAATATTGAAAGGAGTTTTTACTTTTAATATTGACCGGTACAGCCACTGAGAGATATTCTCAGTAATATTTTCCATCTGTTTGTGGTTATAATCTTTGTTAGTGCAATTATATCACACAGTTGTTCATTTTGTAGCACCATCCTCTGAAGTACTCTTAGGGGGTCAGCAGTGTTAATTGCCATAGCACGCTGGTTTTCCACATCTAAATATTTCTTGATATCCTTTAAGGAATTTTTGCTCATCGCTGGTAGCCACCTCTACAATGAATATTCATATAGGAAAGACTGTGAGAGAAGATTCTTATAATTCCTCAGATACCTTGTAAAAGATACATGAAAATGTATAGATGAACTTATATCAGAGCAATGTCTTTGGAAGAGATAATTTTGAGACAGGAATGGTAAAGGGGTATTTCCCATAAAAGCATGGTTTTGTTAAAAATTTTGTCTACTAAGAGATACCATTTTAAAAGACAAGAGAAAACAGATTGCCTAAGAAAACATAACCATACTAAATTTTTCCACTGTTACTGAAGATTTCTAAATGCCTGTTTGATACCTTTTGATATTGTTGATACTGTTTAATAGGAAAGCTTTCTAAAATGGAAAAAACCACATGGACTCAAATACAAGTAATGGGAAAAGTCTGCAATATCTCCCAGATTCCAACCCCTAACCTGTTAGATTATGACAGATTTCACAGACTTCCCAGCTATATGATGAAGTTAGCAGAATGCTCATATGATCTGAGGCCCAGGGATTTTTAGAACATCTGGAATTTGGTCTTCTAAAGTCTCCTGATTTTTTTTTTTCTTAGCTTGCACTTGGAGTCATGGTACATTTTTCATTTTAGTTTCCACTGTTTAGTGTGATGAATTCTGCTGAAAAATTTTCTGATTAGTCCAATAAGTAGTGCTGGGTTTAGTTCTGAAAATGCTGTTGTCTCCTGATCTTTAAGATGCCCACCTCCTTCTATATCAGTTTGATAACAAGATTATGGCCTAATTTGTGCAAGGTCAATACTTTAACTGTAATAACACCAGCTACCTCAGACTTATTTTCACCAAGACTAATAATGTGCTTTACAGAAAGACATGGGAGAATATTGTCTGACTTTATTTTATCTTTCAAGGTATCTATCAGATCTTTAATATGATACTCAACTTAGTAAAATTGAGTTTCTGTTTCCAATGAGCAGCCTGAGAAAGTTGATCAAACCTGTCTGAAGGCTGCAACACAGCCTGGGTCATTTGTATAGCATAAAATTTTACTAATTATTTAATTTTTAAACTGTACCATAAAAGCCAATTTCAATTATTTTAAAGTAGAAAACAGATGTTGGTGAATTTGCATGGGCTAATTAAATTTCTACAAATACCTCACTGTGAGTTCAGAAAGCTTCAATTGCAAAAATTAAACATATCAAAAGAACACAGTCTAATATGCCCAAAACAAAGTAGAATTGTCTGAAATGTGAGCAACATATTAATGGTTATTCAGAAATTGAATTCCATTGGGTTTTTTTAATGTGAGCTGCATTAAAAAGGAAAAACAAAAAAAAAACAGATTAAAGAGCATTTTTTTCTTTTATAACTACAACACCACAAAAATCAGCCCAGAAGTCCCATGGGTTAAATGTTAATCTGCAAATAAGGTAGGGACTCCTGTGTTTGTCCCTGAGCAAACACACGATGTCACAATATTTAGCAGCCCCTCTAGTTCGTGCAGTTGTCTAAGGGGTTAAAATGAAAGTTCAGGCCTTTTCCTACAGCTAGCAGAATCTTTCTAGTAGGGTGATATCTCCACAGATAGATCTTCTCCCCTCTGCTCTTCAATCCACTTGTTGGACCAATAATGTCTAGGAAGACAATGACTTCTCAGGACTTCTGGCATGGAGTATTCTGTTTACACAATTAATTACCACTAGGCACATTCTCTTAATCTTTACACATAATTTGCTTTGTTTCTCATTTCTTCTTCCTCTTTCAGCCACCACTGCTCACTGCTCCTCCAAAAGACCTATGGTACTATTTAGATACCTAATGCAGAACAAACTCAGGCTGTCCCTCAGGAAGCCAGAGAGTTGGCCTTTCCATTGGCTGTGTAAAGGATGTGGGCACTCACTACAGGATGGGTCCTGCACTGATCACTTTAAGTTTCAAAACATTTTTGTCCCATGCAATGATGGGCTCCTGAGGATATACTGAATCCGAATAAGAAGATTAAGCAAAAAACAGCTTAGTTGTGAGAAAAAAAGGGAGGGAAGGAAGGAAGGAAGGAAGGAAGGAAGGAAGGAAGGAAGGAAGGAAGGAAGGAAGGAAGGAAGGAAGGAAGGAAGGAAGGAAGGAAGGAAGGAAGGAAGGAAGGAAGGAAGGAAGGAAGGAAGGAAGGAAGGAAGGAAGGAAGGAAGGAAGGACAGGAAGGAAGGACGGAAGGAGGAAGGAAGGAAGGCAGGACGGAAGGCAGGAAGGAAGGAAGGACGGAAGGAAGGAAGGAAGGCAGGACGGAAGGAAGGAAGGAAGGAAATGGGGATATACAATGGCAGAAAACCAAATTGTAAGGTTTCTTAATCATAAGAAAAGACAAAACGTGGTATTAATATTCAAATATTAATCTTCAAATATAAAATATGTGGCTTCAAGGAGAAAGACTGCAGATTGCTGTCCATGTTTGTTGAAGATGCAAGACAGGATAATGATAAAAACTGCAATATGGAGCTTATTATTGAGTTTAGACATTAAAAAAGACAAAAGAAGAAACAAGCTCTCACTGTGAGGATGGTGCAGTAAATGAATAGGTTGCCTAGGGAATTTTTGGAATCCCCAGACTGGAGGTTTTTAAAAACGGGATAGACAAACATCTGCCAGGGAAGATTTAGATACAGCTGGTTCTGCCTCAGGGTAGGAGAAGGGATTGAACATTCTTTCCATCTCCCTTCCAGCCCTACTTGCTATGAATCTATGATAAACAATAATAATACTTCAACAGTAGACAGTGAGAGGTCACTCATGTAGGGGTAGAAAAGAAAGAGTAATAGCAAGGAAAATCAATGAGGATTTACTAGTCCTGGGTATCTCTTGCTTCCCCAACTGTGCCTTTTATAGGACTGTTTCCAAAGAAGGAAAAAGGTATTATGAAAGCACATTTTATTAATATTTTGAGATGCCAGAGCATAAGACCAAAATGGAAACATGATATAGAAGATAGGGCAAAAGATGAACTTAAAAAATCGGAATCCAAGCAGCGATAAGGTAGCTGTCATAGACAAAGATCTGTATTCCCACAGTGGTTTTAATTGTGCATCAGGCCAAAAAATATAAGATTTTTTACATTAATCTTTAAATGTTGCAAAAAGGCAATTCTTCTTTGGGTCACTACCCAGAGACAATTAAGACAGATCAGATAGATGATTATGACAACAATAATGCAAACATACAAAAATGGCATTTTTCCCCCCTAGGATTAATATGCAAAAGTATGTAATAGTTTGCATTAAAATATGCAAGCTGAGAAGCTGATATATGTGACTATATTTGTGAAACTGATTGTATTTAAATACCTTTATTGCTAGGCATAAGCACAAAACAACAATGTTAAGACAACCACATTATTTTTTCTTTTCATGAATTTTGCATGTTTTGCCATAGAGAACTAATGCTGTGTTCAACATTACAAAGGTATAAAACATTTTCTGTTATTTAAAAAATATATTTTTAAATACCTTAAGCCTATGGTTTTTTTCTACATTTTAACCTGTTAGAGATTCTGTTTGTTTGTTTGTTTGTTTTTTGGTTTTGGTTTTTGGTTTTGGTGTTGTTTTGAGGGGGGGAGCAAAACACAAAATTCACAGCATCCATCTATACACTCAATCAGCTGTCTCATCATAAGCATGCTTTGCATTTTCTCTTTCTGAAGCCAAGCAGAAATTATTTTCTGAATCTCATTCAGATATATGGTCAACAATTTTACTTTAAATAGCACCAAATACAACATTTTAAATTCAAATACTGATTTTTAAAATGTTTTAAAATTTTACCATTTTCTTTGACAGAAGTAAGCTTATTTTCAAGAACACACCTGGAAATCCTGCTTAAGTACATATGGAAACAGTAAGTAAAGGGTTTGCTTGATCACCTTTATATTGCATGCTTTCTTTCTGTTCCTGTTTCACAGATAACTAATGATTTGGGGGAAAAAATGAAGAACTTGCATATGTATTAATATTCTAAGGCTGTTCATTTATCACTATGCATACATGTAGGTAGTATAATGCATAAATGTAAACAAAGGATGTGCTTTTCTTGTCATTTATGCCATCAGTTTTCTGTGCTGTTTTTCACTTTGTGTGCAGGCAAGGGGTTAATCACTGGACTTTTTTAAAAGGGACTATTTCCAATATATATTAAAATGGAATTAATTTAAGTACTTAGCTAAGACCATTTTCCGTTATCTGCTGCCATTTTCATTTTTTTGCCCCAGAATGTCATTATCTGCAAAAATATTTTACTTTTTCAATAGAAAGATCTGAAGCATCAATATTATCACTGGATCAGCCTTTACAGACAAAATGCTCTCTGATTGCCTTGACTGTTTTGTTTGCTGAGAGGGTGGATGCTTTGTGGGCAAAGCAAGAGGAGAGAAGAATTATAGTAGTATCCCAGTAAGAAACAGGATTTAAAATGGCATAAATAGCACAGATTCTATGATACAATGGAAACATCTCCTCAGCCATTCCCAGATAAGCTTCACATCCTGCATTTCTACTCCAGTGATCCTGCAGCCCGGGATAGACACAATGAAGTTTGTCAGGAGCAGCACGTCCATGCTGACCACGTCTGAAGGCTCCAAACCTGCACCGAGCTGATCTGTTCCTTCCCAGATTTCTGCTGGAAATTTCTGCTGTGTGATTGTTTCCCAAATGCAGCACTGCTCAGTTCAGTCACGTGTATCCTCAAAGGGGAATGAGAATGGGACAAAGTAGGGGTCACTGGTAAGTGGCCATGCACAGCTGGGGGTTGGATGGAGTGGAGCGGAGCAAGGACAACAAAAATGATGGCATTTTGTTTTGACAGCAGCTTATTGGAGACACTCTCCACCCTCTCAGAGACACTGCAGAGTAAACTGTCTTTTAGCTAAGAAGAGAGCCATAAAAGTCTAACTGCAGATGACTTACAGACCTGTGCATAACATGTCTTTGGTGAAAGAAAGTGTAAACATCACTGAATATACCAGTTAATACTTCAGATATGTAATTTTCTCCACTATGGGTTTCTCCTTAATACTGCTCAGATATAGGCACTCAAACAGATCTAGCCAAGCCCAACAAAAAGCAGAGGATAAATACTTTACTGTCCATGTCACAAGAAGACTACTTTCAATATTTCTATATTTGAACAAAGTCTAGATTTTAAAATATGTACCATAGTTTTCCATGGATTATCTTATTTGTTTGCTATATTTAACATTACCTATGTTAAAATGGGTTAAGAAATATTCTACAAACCCTAAAAGCCAGAGCAAGCATAAATTCTGGAATATGTACAAACAAAAACAGGCAAACATTTACAATTGTAATGTCCCAAACCAATTTTATTAACTGCAGCTCTGATTTATTTCCCCATCCCCATACTGTTTCAAGACCTGCAACTTTTGTTTCTTCTTTAGGATGAACAAAGATTATGGAACAGATTGTAAGTGAGGCAAATTACATGGCTGTTTATGGTTGTGTTACACGTATTATATATATCATTTGCAAAGTATTCCCTAAAGAAACAGTATCAAACTTTTGGAGACAAGAAAGAATCTGATGACAGTCTGCTTTCATTTATTTTCTTTCAGATGCTCCATGATAATTAAATGCATGATTTTCTTAGATTAATTTCTTTTACTGCAGCTACTGCTTTCCCATCATTGTCCATTTGGGGTTATTTTTGTTATTTTTTGCTTTAATGTTCATTAACTATATTATTTGATTGAATGATGCCATCACAATTAGAAGAAAACAAGTCCAAGTCTATTTCAACAGAATCATATATTTACTCCAAAAGCACTCTACTTCAGATAAAATATAATGGCTTCTGTATTTTTGAGTTTGGGTTGGGTTTTGGGGAGTTTTTGGTGCCTTTTGTTTGTTTGTTTAACAGATACACACATTTGAAAATATGGCAGTATTCCAAAATTCCTAAGTTATGTACACAATTAATTTGCAAATTTCAGCACCATGGTAATTTTACTTGGATTTTTTAATGAAGTGATGTGGCATGAATGTCTTTACTTTTTAAGCTGCAAAATTTTAAGAAAAAGTGCAGTTCTTCATCTTTTCATCTTGTTATTCTATGTACAGAGTTGGTTTAAGCAATAATTATTGGACAATTTGGACTAAAAGATAACTTCAGCTAAACACCAGGCAAGTGTTCAGGAAAAAAAGGACAACTCCTCTGAAATGAACAGAATTTTGAACAGCATTTGCCAATGACAGAACTGTTATGAGCACTTTGGAATACCTGTTAGTTAAACAAAAATTTATCAACTTAAACATTACTTCCTGCCTGGAAGTATCATTTAAATAGACTGTTAAAATGAAAAAAAAAATCTGTTTTCTATTCCTTTTAAATCAAGTTTAGAAAACCTGTAAATAAAAGAAAAATCTCCCCCTGGAAAACAAAAAGAAAATATAACCTTAATTTTTATTTCAGTTCCATCATCATGCAACAGAAAAAAACTCCTTTAGATCAATAGGGTGTCATAAGTAATTTGAAGACAAAATCAAGCTGTTGAAAGCAGATGCAATTTAAATATTTGGTAACACTCTATGTCATGATCTAGAAAAATTTGTATAATGATTTTTTTTTTAATTTGAAAAGCAAGCAAGCAAACAAAACAGAAAAAGATTCAGTTCTTAGCTATTTTATGGAAGGAAAAAAAAGACTAATTCCAACCCAGGGAAAACTTTCAGTCAATCAAGTTGCACCGCAGATTCAGTCAGTAAGTGTTAGGAAACAAAAACATTACAATGTAAGCTCATTGTATTTACAGGTAATATTTGCTTATTCGCAAATAAGCAAATATTACCTGTAATTCGCATAATTAATCATCATGACTAATTATACTAGAAGGTGGACAGATTATTTCAGTAAACCAAGATTACTTGCCTATGGGTAGAGATCTAGGAGCTGGATATGTACACTTTCACTAATAAATGATAAGGATCACTGGTGAGGCAAGTTGCAGAGCTTGGGAAAAGTAGTAAGTTACTGAGTGAAACTGCTTTTGGCAACTATTGACCTTTGAGTTCTTAAACTGGAGCATATATAAACAACACAATGTTCTCTAGCAAGTTTTGCCTGATAACCTGCTGGAAAAGGGACAGAATATCCTCTAGCCATTTTGCATGCACAATTTAACAATTATGTGGTCAGAGGAAGGATGATTCTTTTAAGGTGTTGGTAGATGTATGGTAGATGTTCACAGGCTTTACACATTTACAAAGGAATTTCAAAATCTAACACAGCGTAATCAATATCAACTCCAATTCTTCTACACTGAGATAAATTATATCGATCACTCTACTGGGAACACACACTCACAAACAGAAAGAGAGGAAGGATTCAGAAAAGCAGGTCATACAGATCAAAAGCATAGCACTGACAATACTGGCTTAGGGACAAAATGTTAAAGGCTGTTTCACTCAGCATGGAAAATCTGAAAAATTATTTTGATGTATTTAAAAGCAGTGCATTCTAAGAAAGAAACACTAAATTTATTTCAAGTTACTATTATAGTTGAATAAAAATTTTCAAAGGCATATCAAAAGTTAGTTTTAGATAATTATTATAATCAGGAACCATGCTTAGAATGAGAATAGAAATGATTTATAATTCAACCCTTACTTGAAAATTAAATTTTCATTTCAAACTTGAGTAAAAATTTTTCAAAATAAACGTTTTGTAATACATTTTGCAAAGTACTACAAACATCGCAATGCAATCCAAATTAAGCTGTGGATGTACAGAGTTTGCCTTTTGAATTTCTTTTGTTTGTCAGACCTTCCAAGTTTTCTGGGAGCACTCAGGAGCACAGGGTAGGAGAAGCACATCCAAAATCCTTAGCAGCCAAGATTTTATTTCTAATTGGTGTTTCCACACTCTTCATGCATTCATCAATCAGATGTAAATTACAGTATGCCTGATTGGGTCTCCTTCACCCTAACCACTCCCTGCTGACTGGCAGTGCTTGCCAACTGCTGCAGCAGGCATGATGAGCAGCAGCAACAGCACCTCTACTGTTTTGGTAGGTCTTGGCCACCAGCAGTATCATAGCTAACAACTGCTCACTTAACACCTATTGAATGTCTTGAGCACAATTGTCCCTTTGAAGAATGCAGCTGTCACCTTTGATCAAGCAGGAGACATCACTGCCGGCAAGTAATATAAAAGAGTAGGTCCATAAATTCAAACACTGTGGCAATTTCAGAGGAGTTCCTTTATTCTGGAAACAAGCACAGAAAAATGTCTAATCGGTGTGGAGGGAAGAGGCACAGCAGATAGAAGCTGCAGAAAAGCTTGTTTCATAATATTTAAACCTAGTGAATGATCAGAGAAAATACTATAGAGTCAATAATGCAAACAAACAGGCGGATGGGTTGTGCACCACTGGAAAAATTTAATAAATACACATATTGAAATACCTGAAATCACTTTCCAATGTAGCACCCAGATATTATTCTATAGTCTTCAGTCTGCTAAAACACAGTTCTTATGCTACAAAACCATAGATTTTCTGTATTTTGGAGCAGAATGCTGTCAAAGTTACCTTCAAACTGGCATACCTCCCTAGCTGGCTATACCCCCTTTGAGATGATTGCCAAGCCCAAAAAGAGCCTGGAGAGGTTTATGTGAGGGACACTGGGGAGAAGGACAAGGACGAATAGTGGGAGGAGAAGGGCAGACATGGTCTTTTTTGGCCCAGTGGGCAAGTAAAAACAATCATGGAAATTCATAGATAAAAAAAATTTTTTTTTTTTTTAATTGAGGTGTATAATGGCAGTATAGATGGTAGCACTGCACCTCATTGATTGACCCTAGCAGTATTTTCAGGGAATGGGAATAATGAGTCCTGTGGGTGTTGGTGACAGAAAGGTATGAACTGCTCACAGTTTTATCATGTTGGGCAGAAAAAGGCTCCCTTCATCTTCACTACAGACGTCATTTTGTTCTGTGTTTTTCTTGAGCCAACATCTTAAATGAAACCTTCCCTTTCTGAGTGATTAGGACCAATGTTCCCTCATCCCTGCCTGTGAATACTGCAAGTGAGTCTGTTGTATCTGTGGCCAGCACTGGTCACAGAACAAAGGCAATGGGGCATCCAGAATGGAAAGGCAGTAGCTTTTAAAAGTCTCAGGTTTGAACATCAGGAGTGGCATCTGGAACGCAAACACCTTCAGCTTATGTGAGAGGCAAATATACCATTTGGGACACAAATTTTAACCCTTATTATGAATATCCAAACTGCATGGGGGGTACAAACATTGTTAAATATTATGTAAAAGTGCACAGTTGAAATAATCTCATTTTATGATCCACTGACTTTTGAATATATTTAATGTCAATATGTGACCCAACAATATTTCTATCATTTGTATATCACAAGTAAATCACAATTATATCACAAAATACACCTTTGTATAATATTAAGTGTGTTTTGTAATCAAAGGAAGTAGGAGTGTAGGAGGAAAGAGCAAATGAAAAGTTTTTGCGGGATGTGTCATGAATGTAAGAAGGTAATTTAAGAGGAGTGGTCAAATGCTGCCTGGAAGGATGGGTGCCAGCTGTGACAAACAACAGAAACCTTTGTGCTGCTTCTATCTTTCTTTCAGGAACATAGTTTTCAGTCTCTCTGCCTCTATTTTTCTTTTCACCCTCTGTTTTTCCTGTCAATTAACCTGTACATTCTCTGTGGACAGAAGTTATAAATGTACATCACACTTAAAAAGCCATGAATGCGAATATGACTGGAATGCATTTCTCCAGATGTTACTTCACCAGTAATAAACCCTGTGACTGCTTGTTTTATCCTCCAGAGCTTTGTGCTTAAGGAGATCCCAGTTTGCTTTGTCTCCCCTTATCCAGTGTGGTTAAATTCTTCCCCTAGGTCATGGAAGACCCACAATCAGATTGGCACGTTTGTCTGAGCAGACTGACATTCCTTCTGTCACATCTGTAAAAATCATGACATCATATGACATTTCAGGATGGGTTTCTTAACATGCTCTGCTGTTAATGCTGTCCTCAATGACAACAGGAGCATCAATTCCAATCAACCAGAAGGCCACTGTGTTTCTTTTAGTGCTGCTTTTCCTCCTTGACCCAGTGAAGTTAAACAGCAGCTCCTGCAGTGGGGCTGAGTTTTTCACTCTTCTACTTCCAAGTCACCTCAGACAGCTGAGCTATCTGAGCTACATGCTTTATCAGTTGGTAAAAAGCCAATGGCAGTGCTTTTTGAATATTTCTAAATGTTTCTTCAGGCACAGTTAGTTCACACATTTGAAACTAAAGTTACAAACAGCTCTGAGTTGCCAGAAATTTAATTTCTTCAGCAAATAAATTCTTTCCCCTCCCACAAAAGAAAAAAAAAGTCACTGCACAACTCTGTTCCATCACTTTCATAGCATTATGAAGAGAGTGACTGAATTCATCAACAAGGCATGTTGGAAACAGACAGATCCATCTAGGGGACAAAAGTACAGCATTTTGGATGAAATAAGAATAAGTCACCTAAAAAGGTAGAGATAAGTAAAGAAATAGTCAAGAAAGTATCTGTCAAGGAGTTTAGGATTACAGGTTGCCCATGAACTTGAAGAGGAAATTCAGTGCCTAAAGGAGACAAAATATTCAAGTTATCAATACATGCAGAAGAACTGAGGACAGGTCTCAAAAAAATAAAAAAAGGCTGCTACATAGTGGAAGACAATTTTTATTGACAGGGTTCAAAGTCATGACTGAGCAGAACATCGTAATTTGACTTTAAGATGGAGTTAACTGTGGCACTTTCACCATAATGAAGAAGGCAGATTACGGGGACTTCAGAGAAATGAATTCTCAACTATGTGACATATCCTGACAATTATAAGACAAAGTAAGCAATTCTAAGAAAAAAAGAATTAGAAAATAAGAAGTTCTGAAACTCTGCATTTTAATTCATCTCTTCCCACTTTAGAGCCTGACAAAAAAATGCATTATTAGAACTAAATAAAAGCGGGGCACGAAGTGGCTTCTGAGAATAAACTGTAATTTATAGAAGGAAAGTAAAATGTCTTCTCTTCTATTTAAAAACCCCTGCAAACCAGAAATGCGCAGAGTGAAAGGATTTTGAGATATTCTTAGTGAAAGTAGAAAGTCACTAACACATCTGTAATTGCCAGGGGGCCTATTCTTCGTAAAAATTTATATTCTTAGGATGCCCATGTCATCACTGCCTGTTACAAGCAAGTATTTTGCTCTTTTGCAAAACACCTGCTTAAATACGCAGCATAAGTGGCTGTATTAAAGTACTTATCTCCGAAAATGGAGAGGGCTTCTTTTTGGGTATGTAAATATTCACTTAAAAGAAAATACAATAGTAGAGTGCCAAAAAGTTTCCATTATGGCTGAAATTTAAAAAAATACCACAGTGCCTTTAAAGATATTTTTTTTGATTCCTACTTTATAGATCATCCTTCTAAAAGGAGGTAAAGGAGAAATATGTTGGAACTCAATTACCTCTGCTAGTGAACCACATACAGATAATTGAAAATGGGTATACCTCTCACAGATATCCAGTGTGAACCAAGTGCTTTTTTATGTGTGCCTCTCATATATCATTAACATTATAAATTGCAGCATGCACCTTTTTATGCTGGTGGAAGAAGCAAAATATGGTCAATAAAAGACTAAATGTGACTCAGTGGCCAGTAAAATTTTTTTCTGGGCATTCAAATAGTTCTCTTTGCTTTACCTCTGTTGAGCAAGTGAATGGAGGTCAAGCAGCTACACCTCAGTCAGATACACTTGTCTTTACCTGTATGAAGCACCAATAGATGAACCCTGTGATTTTGGTGCATTGCAATAAAAGTGCTAGACATAATTAAAGGGGAAACAGAAGATTGGGGCATCACTAAAAATTTTTTCCACTTGACATCAAACACCTGTGGAAACCATATGATTTAAAAGGAAGATCAACAACCTTCTCCAAATATCTCAAAACATTTGACCTTCTCCAAATATCTCCGAAGTCAAACATTTGCTGATCCTTACTGGCCAATGAAGGCAGGAGTCAGCAGGTAGATACCACTAAATGCCAGCATCTCAAACAACTTTTTTCTGCAGGTGTTCCAATCCTTATCTAATCTGGAAGAGTAACAATGGCTTATTTGTAAAAGGAAAATAAATAAAGAAAGAGGACAACTAGAGGGATATGCTGTATGAACAAATGAAAGAAATTTCTTACTCAGACAATTCCTCTCCATTTCTATCAATTTCAAGGTGTGTACAGCTATCGTGAAACCTTTAACAACATCTCAGACAGTTATTGAAGGACTCTTATAAACGTCCAGAAATGCTCTTCCTTGTCAAATTGTTTACTCATGTCTTTTATATATCTATGTATCTATGTAGATGTTGTTCTTGCAATAACACTGCATCAAGTAAACATTAGTCTCATACTAAAAAGATTTTTTTTCTTGGGTCATTATAATTCTTTTATGGATATATTCCTGACTTGGAATGGCACATTTTCACTAGAATTTTCCATTTGTATTCATCTATCCTTAATATAGTTCCTATTGTTTCAGAGTAGCTTCTCCTTATTGACTTATTAGCATGATATTTTTGATAAGGTGCCCCACTACTAAAGATCAGAATCTTTTTTAGGATCCACACACTTTCATTTGTGCATAGGAATCTCTGATCTATATTTACAGTAGCTTTATAATTTAACAGATGTTTGGACAGTTACAGTCCCCTCTGGGACAGTACTGTGTGGTTTTGAACTACTCCAGAGTTGTTCTATGAATATTTTTCCTCACTCTCTTATAGTCCTGGGGGTCTGTAACAGATGCTAATTGCAGTTTCTTCTTTGTTTTTTGATAATCTAGTCTTACCCAAATTATTCCAATGCTGCCCTCATCATTATTGAATTGTATCTTACTGATTTTCAAGGTTTCAAGCAATAGATAAGACCACATTATCTACAGCTTATACACACACAGCATAGCTTAAGTTTCATATGTGCATATGGAGATGGTGAGAGCATTCAAGAAATAGGGGCTTTTGGCAGAGAACATCCCACACCTCCTGTCCTTTCAGAAATATGCCTTGGAATAATTAGCAGCTCCATCTCAACTTCCCAATTTGCCACAATGCTCTCAGATATTATGCTGCTGCTCCACAGTTTTCAGAGGGGCTTATCATGCTGCATGCAGATCTGTTCTCTAAATCAAATGCTTTAAGACATTAATAGCATGACCTTGTAGCATTTTTAAACAGTTTATCTTATGTGAAGTTTGCCGACTTGTACAGGTGAAGATGCCACATTGTGTAACAGCACACATTGTGTGCCCATGTTCACCATGCTCTGCATGTTGCCTGGGACCCTGCCAGAGTAGCCAGCTTCCTTGGTTCAGAGAGAATGGAAACCTTTCACAAATAACAGCCATAATAAATGCTCAGGTTGCACTTCATCTTTTAGTTCAGCGGAGGCAGAAGGCAAAAACTATTTTGATAAAGTAGCAAATATTCCAATTCCAGAACTTAGGACTCCAGTGAAGAATGAAAAAGCAGACAATGCTATCTATTTATAGTAAATTTTGCCTGAATCCCTTCTTTGTACACAACAGCCATGGTCTTTCATGCAGAACCACTGTAGATGGACAGCTGTGTGTCTAAACATCTGTGATGAACAGAACTCAGATGGGAGCTTAAAAAAAGAGAAAACGGCATCAACATATTCATAAGTTGGTGTGTGAACAATGAAAGCACATATTGTAGGTCTGAAGGAAAAAGGCAGAATCAGCTTTTAAAAAAACCTACAAAATTCACTAAGAAATTCTTTTTGCAGATGTCAGCAAAGGCTTTTTGCCTGATTTAGTGTAGCAGTAAACTCAGGAAGGGGTCTAAAGAAATTGTTTTGACCAACCAGGAGTTTCAAGGAAGTACCTATAAATCTGAAAATCAAAATTTGATCACCTCAAAACAGAAAATAAGGCTAAAAAAAAGAAAGTAAACTCAAAAAAGAAAATAAAGGGTAAAAAAAAAAGAAAGTAAACTGAATCAGCTCTGACTTGATTGTGTATATTAGTACAAGATCAGCCTAAAACTGAAGGCATGCAGATAATAATCTCTGACCCTCCCAACACGTCCACCCGTGTCTTTTATGGACTTTCCATTTGTGAATAAGGTAAGTTAAGGCTTTAAAAAAATTAATAAAATAAAATTAAATATCCTATATTTTTGCTCAGACATCACCCTGAGTATCAGGCTTTGTTGGCCTCACTTGTACTGATGCTAACTTAATTTTCAAGTAGCTCTAATAATAACTGGCAGAAGTGATAACATATGACTTGAAGGATGTTATCAGGATCTCTGTACTGCAGAGAATTATAATGAAGCATATAGAATGTATGCTTCACCTGAGTTTGATCCCTTTTATTCATTTAACTGTTTACATGGTTTTTAAATCAAATATCATTTTCTTTACATTAAAATACATTTCCAAAGCAAGAAGAAGCTCTCTTCTCCTTGTCTTTCTTAAAAGAATATGAGTGGTGCTCTAAGTAAAAAAAAAAAACCTTTTCTTTCAAGCTTCCCTTTTTCTGTTCATAAGCAGTTTCCTGGAATACCTAGTGATATTCCTCCTGAGATAGACCAGAGCCCCACTAGAGTATATTTTCCTTATAGGAATTTTCAACAGTCTTCAGTGGTTTTGACATGTGCAGAAACGACGGGGTACTGCAGTCTCCAGCACAGGCATACATTTGAAGAATATATTGCACCAAACTGCGTATGCCAGTTCATTGCGCAGTTTCCACTGCACTGGATATCTGTTTTGTCTTTTGCTGTAGTTTCTCACATGCAAGAACAAGTCACAGCTTCTAGAGTAGAAAAATCTAAAACTTTCTTACCTGAAAGGCAGGGTATTATAATTTTTGCTCTTTAAAACTGCATGCTTCTTTTCAGTAATCAAAATCCAAGTCCATAGTACAAAAGAATTCTGCCTTATAAACGTGTGCTCCCAAAATGACCTTAAACTTTGAGAAAGAGTGGCACAAAAATCATTGTTTCCAGCCTTTTAACTCTCCCTAAATGAAAAAGGGGTTATCACAGGGTGGTAACTGTGAGTTATCTGTGAACAGACTAATTTTCTCAAGCATATTTGTTATTCAAAATTAATGTATAAATTTCTGTGAGTGATTCAGAGCTTGATCATCAGTATGAGAGCAGTCTATTGTAGACAAAATAAAGATTGGACATAGAGGTAATACATTACATATCAGAGTCCTTAAGCAGTCGTCTCAGCTCCAATACAAGCTCCAAAGTTACTTATTCTCCTCTTCTTGCCTTCTGGGATTGAGACTGTCTTGATTGATAAGAGATTTTAAATAAAAGATAGTAGAGTAGTAGTCCATTTTCACAGACAGAAAAAGGAAAATCTAGCAAATGACAATAAAGAAGATGTGCCAGACAATCATTCCTTTGTTAGCTACTACTAGGATCTAAAGCCTTTCCATGCTCCTCTTCTTGACAAATGCTGACATGATCCAAGTGTTTCTTAGACTCTCCTGGGAATCTTCAAGGATGGAGAAAGGATGTCTATAAAACCTGTAGTACTATCTTTTCTGGAAGAGGTCTGAGAGGGGAAATATTCTGAGTCCAATATTAGGGAAGCCACTGCCATGAGAAGATTTTAGTCGGGGTCAGGGCTGGGCTCCAGAGAGCACACTCACAGATTGCATGCTTCAGGCAGAAGTCAGAGTCCCTCTTGCCTCTTATCAAATATGCATCTGCCCTTGCTTGAACATAGGGACAAAAACCCCTGTTCATTGATAAGCTTTTTTTCACATCATTCATACTCATAACTGAAATTGAGGAAAGCCACAGTGGAGTCAGTCTGAAGCACAGGATGGTCTCTGTTGTACAATACTATTCCCTGAGGTGGAAGTTTCCATAAAATGACCAGACAAGACCCTAAAGAACTTGGTTAGCCTTGCTTTGGTAGGGAGGTCATACTACAGACCTCCAGAAGTTCCTTCCAACTTTCTTTGACTCTCATCCACACTGGTCTTGTGACCAGTAGCAAAAATTTTTGTTGGATACTGTTGAGGTTCAGAAGAACACTTGCCTTTAAGAGGCAAAATTAGAGGTAATGACAAATTGATACCTGGTTAGCTAAATCAAAACATGACAGACTTAGAACAAACATAAATGGGAACTCAAAATTAGAAACATGGATCTAACTGCAAAATTACACATTTATTTACCAAACATTCATTGTGCTAGAATAAGAATATATCTTTTTTCAATGAGATGCACTGACTTTTCTTAGACAGGGGAATGGTGCAGATGAATAGATCTAGTCTCAAAGAAATCATTAACTCACAAAATTATGACAGGCTGCTGATCTCATGCAGGTGCCTGAAACTTGTTTGTGATTCTGGAGTCTCTGAAGTGAGGAGGGCGATCAACAAGCAATCAGCAAGTATTAATACCCTCACAAAAGACCTTGCTTAGAACAGTTCTATATACATGTTCATGAGAAGTAAATTTTAACTAGAATTAAAAAAAAACAAAAAAGGTTAAATTAATATAATAAAGCAATGGAGGTGTCACTGTTTAAGAAGAAACACTAAGATTAAATGATTGAAGAATAGGAGAAGGACCACAGGTCTCGTTCATAAATCTAACAGCAGACAAACAAAAGGAAGGAGGAAAAAAATCCCATTTATTTAAATGAGATAAAAATAAGAAAACACCAAGATAAAACCAAGATAAGCAATTTAATCTGGAAACTACCATGTTCTTCTTTGCTACAGAAATCATTTAACACTGAAAATTTTCACACATTCATGGAATATGCTGTTTTGGAAGGGATCTACAAGGACCATTGAGTTGAAGTCCTGGCCCTGCGCAAGACCATGTTCAAAAGTCACACCATGTGCCTGTGAGCATTGTACAAATGCTTCTCCAACTCTGTCATGCTTGGTGTTGTGACCACTTCCCTGGGGAGCTTATTCTGTGCCAAAACATACTTTGAGTGAAGAATCTTTTTGTAATATCCAACCTCTCCTGACACTGTTTCAGGCCATTCCCTTGGGTCCTGTCACTGGTCACCACAGAGAAGAGATCAGTGCCTGCCACCTCCATTCTCCTTGTGAGGAAGTTGTGGACTTTGATGGGGTCCCTCCACAGTCTCCTCTTCTCTAGGCTGAACAGACTGAGTGACTTCAGCTGCTCCTCATACAATTTTCTCCCAAGGCCCTTTACCATCTTCCTTGCCCTCCTTTGGACATTCTCTAATGAGGTAATTTCTTATTTTGAAGTAACAAAAAACTGCACATGGGACTCAAGGCTGCACCAGTGCAGAGCAGAGTATTGGGCAAGAGGTGTAAGGGGTAGTCTAAACACAGAGTTTGATAACCATCTCAGTGAGATTGCATTGTGGTGTTGCTTATCACAAGAACTTTGAAATCAACAATCCAATACTCCACTGCTAATCCTATGACAGACTGCAGTCATGAGGACCAAAAGCTGATTCTAGAAGCAGAGGCTCTCTAAACTTTCTTAGCTGATTCTAGAAGCAGAGGCTCTCTAAACATGGGATTTCATTTCAGGACCAGTGTGTGTCTCTATATTTGTATTCATCTTGCAAGCAAATGAGAGGGAAGGCAGGAAAAACAAGTTAATAGGTAAAGAAATGCACACAAGATACCAAATTTCAAAGTTGCCAGAGTAGGACACTTTCAAGGATTGCTACTATCACATAATCACAAATGAAAAAAATGTTATTTTCATTATTTCCACACACAGCAGACTCTGCCATAGAAAATGCTTATTCCTTTTGCAAAAGATTCTGTTCAGTAAATCTTTTTCATTCCCAACTCTTTATACTGTTATGCATGCGTTACTGAGGAATGGAGGCAGACATTGAATTTAAAATACAAATCTTTAAAAAATTAAATAAAATTTGAGTAACATCTTTTCCATTTCTAGTTTTTGGAGTTGCCTCTCATTCATGAATAAAAGGTAAAGTTATAAGAAGGTATGTCAATATTTTATTTTTCTCCAAGACAAAGAACCTGTAATTCAGTGCAAAGCACACAAAAAATCTGTACAAATGAAAATTATAATGGTGAGAGAGCTGAACTGAGAATTCTTGGGATCTTCAAAGCATCAAGTTTGAAGAACCAACCACAGGAGTTGTTTTTGTATTTGATTTTTTAAATTTTTCTTTTTGGGAAATACAGTAGTCCATTTATCTGAAATTAAGTCAGAAGAGAAAACTGCAATCATCTGCAAGTTTGCTTGCATCTTCCAAATTTCTCTGTTGTGCTGAAGGAAGAGGAGTCCAGACAGTGAAGTATGGATTTACATGTGGATCCATCAAAGCTTAGCTTGATTGGGAACAGCAAAAGAAGCTCACTTTGATCTTCTAGTAAAGAAAAGAGGACACTTGTGCAGAAACATTTTAGCTTAGGGAAAGAACCATAAAAAGTTACAAAAGATAATCTGTGTGCCACAACTGCTGGTTTATGACCCAACAAATGGAGACATTTTGGCATTAGGTTCTCCTCCCATATCTTTGAGCAAGATGCATCTAATCAGTACTTGACCATTAGGGTCAGGGCAGGATCAAGCCTTATTTCTCTCAAGAACTAAGGTTGCTGTTGGTTCTCTTTAGAGATAATGCACTTTCAGAGCACAGTTAAAGTAATCTAAGAATTTGCACAGGAATAAGCACTATGGTGGACCACCAAATATTCTCCAGTGTCTATAGAGTCGAGAGACCTAGCTTAAACACAGTGTTGAGATACTGTCTCAGAACCCTAAGATTCCTGCCAAACAAGAAATCTACTATCCCAAAAAGTCACTTAAAAGCCTACAGTCTTTTGTCCAATATTTGTCTTCACATGCTCCTCAGCACACTAAATATTCAGAGCTTTTTCCTGATAAAGCCAGGGCAAAATTAAAGTTGCTATTGTAAAACATTTCAAGTGTAATTTTTTTGCAGTTAAATGAGGTAACATTGCCTAAGAGTCAAAACTTAGACAGATATGCTCACAGGCACACAAAAACTCATGTCATACAGAATAACTCCAACAACAGTGGAGCTGAAAAGGATTTCTACAAAAAACTGAAAGACAGTTTAAAATTTCTGTTGTTAAAGCAACCTGTAACTTTGATACACAAAGAGGAAGTCTGAAACATAATGGATCTATTTCTCTTGATCTGAAGGTCAATTAAAAAAAAATTAAGCTGCTGGCATGTAAGTGTTATGCAGAAGCCAATTTATACGAGTCTTCAAGATCAAATGTCCACCTTGGTTTCAGGCACTCTCAAAAATTACTGATTTTCAGACTTCTATTGAACTCTTCTATTGTTTCTATTGAGAAAAACCTATTTAAAGCTATATAAGTTCAAAATAACTAAGTAAATACCCAATGAGCTTAAATATTGAATAATACATAGTAATACCTTCTGATTAAATAACCATTTTGTTCAGTGATTACATTCAGTTTCCCCAGTTGGTAATTATTGATTACAGGATATAGTCATTTGTTTCTGCTAACCACTTGCCCTTGTGAGTGTAAACATCAAGGACGGGGCTTGCATTCATCTATTTTCCACGGCACCAGGCTGCTATGCAAGTTGGACAAAGATCCATGACATGGTAATGATACACCTTTTGTTGCAAAGTAAAGAGTTTGTGTTCCTGTAGTTGTTTTGATATTTGGGATCCCTTCTCTCTCCTTCTTGCAGGCTAAGTTTTCATATGAGTACTGTAAGAATCATGAATATGAAATCTTAATAACTGTGTAATAATTTTACATAAGTAATTATATATTTCTGCTTTTTGCTTTTGTCATTTCCATGTACTTTAATAACCATAAATTGCTCTTTCCAATTTTGTTGAGCCACTAAGATATCTCCTGTAAAAAAATAAGGAAAAAAAACCCAAGAAAAAATATGCAGATGTCTATTAAACATGTCACCAAATTTGGATGCACAGGTCTTTTTTAGATGCTTTCCTGTAAGGAATAAAAATTCACTCAGTTGTTATTTCATGTTGATTCCATTTCTAGTCATATGTTCAGTCAAACCATATCCTGAAGGAACACTAGACTGCTCTCAGTGGTTAAAAAGCATTTCCTTTTTTTTCTTTTTTTTCCCTTTACTTTTCAATATAACAGCACAGGTCAGCAGTCCCCACTGTATACTTGCACTAAGGGTAGGGTTGGTGTGTAGGAGCACACAGATTTGCACCCAGAGAGGCTGGCGCAGACTCACAGCCCCTCAGTGAGGAGATCAGGTTTTCTGGAAGTTGAAGACATCTCCAAAGACATGTATGCAAGAAGTTATGCTTTGCTTTAGTTACAGTTGAGGTCGAAAAGTGATTCTGCAACTTTCTATCTCTCACTTTCTTAAAGACCCCTGTTTTTTTTTCCAGAAAGTGTCACTACCTTTCAGTTAAAGATGCTTTCCAGCCAAGATCAGATGAAATCTTTTGGTTCTTTCCATATTCTACTGCTTATTCTTTGGATAATTTTGTCCTTTCTTTGCACCTTCTGTCTCATATCTTTAATGTTTCTGAATTGCTCTGAATTTCTAGCATGAAAGAATATTATACTGAAGTTAAAATTATTTCCTGTATATCATTTTCCATTATGAAGCTCTACCCATGCAGAATAAAATGAAAATAGTATGTATGCTTTCTTGTTCTTGACATGAAATACCTATTCCTCAAGCACAACAGTGATTGATAAATATGATTAATAAAATGGCTATATTTCATTTATTTTGAGTGATAGATAACCTAGTAAAAGTTCTCCATAAATAATACATTAAAAAGTCATAACACATAACATCTCATTAGCTGATGCTTCTAATTTTATGCCTATCTGAAATAGTATGCTGGCTCATTTTAAATCTCTAAATACATATGAAGTTGAAAGCTTCCTATAGGTTGTATTTTTTAACTGCTCTCCCAAACCTGCAACAGAATTTCACAGTGACTGAAAAACAGTCATATTTAAATTAGCTAAAAACAGCAATTGATGATAATGTATAGTCTTTAACAAATGCACCTGGTTTTAACTATTAAAATATCTTTTTCTTTAAAGTAAGTAAGATTGATATTTTTCTAATACAGAACTAAATTTTATATTTCTAGTACTGATCTTATTGCTTAGTTCTAATTACTCAGATCTATTTGGGCATTGTCTGCAGTATGTTTGTCTATGTGTTACCCTGAAATATGGATGGAAAATGAATCTTCATGCTGAGGAGTCCACAGTGAACTTTTTTTGACTGACCACTATCATTAAAACAGGTGCAGTGGTGATTGCTTGTATAAGACAAAGATCTCATTTTTTTAACCAAATTATAATTCACCTGACTTTGAATAAAATAATATGAACACTTTCAACAGAAACCTATTGCAGCCATTCCTTCAGAAAGGAATGAGATGCTTTCCTGGCCAGGGGGGCCTCAGTACCACTGTGGATCAAGGTGCCTCTACCACATCCCAGTGTTCTTTGAAGTCTGACCATTTGCCACAGATTGTTATCACAACCATCCTCTGCATGATATGGCCAGGACATAATTCTTGTTGAGTAGGGTATAATTAACATTAATTTTAATTGCAGTCACATTATTCTATGTGGCCTTGAGAAATTTCCCTGCACATTGTCTATCCAGACTCTCGCTATAAGGTTCATTCTGCCAGGTTAGGAGAGATAAACCTCTCTCACCTTCGTATCCCTTCTTGGGCTTGTTATTGACCATCTAAATTTACACTCTATGATTGCCTTACAGCCAAACTTGGGCTACTTTTTAATTTGAATTTATTACTGTTAAGAGACAAGAGTTGGTAAATCTCTGATGTAAACATCCACTCTCATTTGTTAAACTTCATTGTAAGCACCAATGTGTTGTTTTCCAAGATGTTAATTTCATTTACACTGTAGAGGATTTCTCTGGAAGAAGTATTGAAGCTGATTCATTATTCAACTTTCAATTTCTCATTAAGTCACCTTCTGCAGTGCATCTCGCAATCTTGATGTGTTCACAGGGTCTACTGTCGCAGCAAGCTGACTGCTTCCTTGTGCTTGGTTATTTGTTTGAGTCTGTCTCTATTGTCTTCCCAGTCTCTGGGGTGAGAGTGGTCTGTCCGATCCCTGTGCACCGCCTGGCATTGCAGAGTCCTCGTTCCTTTGGCACCATGTAGATGCAAACAGTAAACAGCAAGAGCCTGATCTCCAGAGGTCAGATCTAAACCACCAGCAGCTTCGTGGCACAGTGCACCCTGTAGGTGCAGTACTCCAAATGTCAGGATTACAAACCTGGAAGTTTTGCAGCATTCGTGGATCCCAGGGGTTGGATCCAGTCTGTAGAATACATGCATGTTGTACTTACTGAATATTAATTCTTGCTATAATTGAAATGAAGAATGTAACCACCATCTATATCCCTGCCCCCCCCTCCAGAAACAAAACCCAATAACCCATTCTGCCCATAAATTGGAAATGTATCAGCACACTGAACTCTGTTCCATGTATCACTTAAATGGTTCCTGATCAGTACAATGCAAGCTATACATGCCCAACCACCTGTTTCTTTAAGGAGTATTATATTTCCGTGGCAATAGACTTGAGTCACAAATTTATAATCACACAGTTTTGAACTACTTAACATAAAATTTTAATAAAAACTACAGCATTTGTAAAGCATGTCAGCTTGAAATAAAGCTAGGTATTTCAATAACACCCAAGTGCCCTATTTAGCATTTTTTGAATTGAACGTTTATTTCAAAATTTCTTCCCAGAGTGAAATTGCTTTTAGAGAAAATCATTAATAAGGAAATCAAAATGAAATATTTAAATTGCATTGAATAAAATAATTTGGCCCAAAGCATTATGGGGAAAATTCCATCATTTTGTGAGCAAAAAATCTGCTTTTCTTAGTTTTTATTCCTCTGCAGTATAGAAATGATTTTTTCTACTTCATTTTCATAATAGAATTTCCAAGAGAGATTTTCAGCCTTTAATCTAAAATCTCATCTTTTTGCTTTTTCTATAGTACCATATTTTATATAAAACACAATGTGCTGAATAGATTTCCCTAAGAGGTAATGCTAGTCTCATCCAAAAACAGCAAAACACTAATTCTTTATTAATAATGATGTAACTATGTTGGGAATCTTGGCTATTTGGCGGAGTGGGACATGCAGGAATTGAAAGAAGTGAGAAGTTCATTAATTAAAATAGGAAGGGAAAACATTCAATCTAGACTAAACAGAATTTTGATTTTTCATTGCACCAGAAACAGAATAAACAACTCAGAAATACGTCTTTTATATTTCTCCCTATCCAAAATCAGCTGTATTCATTTGGGCACTTCTACTTAAAAATTGAAAAAGTGAGGGACTTTTTTTCAAAGATGTGAGAAGACACCTTTTCCCCATTAACTAAATATTTTAGATATTCTACACCTATGTACTACAACAAAACAATTTAAATTTCCTCTTTTGCTTGAAGCTGCAGAAATGTTCAGCTCCCAGGAGAAGGTCTACAAATGAGAATGTAAATTTTTCTAAGATACAGTGCTGGTAACAGCGTTGATGATTAAGACACTGTTCCAAGAGAAGGTGAAAACAGTTAGGACTTCCCTCTGCGGGATAAAACATGGGTAAAAAAAATGTCTTGCTGGTTCAAGAAGGTATAACCCTCCATTCCCCACCCACACTAGCCAATATATAACCCTCTCTCCTTCACAGACACTGGCCAAGACTTTTCAGCACATATGAATTACATTTTGTTTTTCAGAGAATTTACTGTCTAAGGGAAAAAAGCAGATAAAAGGAACAAGTCCTATGTCTTGCAAGTTGATGAGTGAACTTTCTCCATTGCAAGTTTATTTTGGGCACAGACACTCCCATTCTGGCAATTAAGAACTCCACATCTTCAGTCTGATGTGTTCAATATTCAGCATGAAAACTCTAATCTTGATATCCCCTCTGGTAGTATGATATAGTGGTACAAAATTACTGCAATGTCTATGAACTGTACTGGATTTGATTCTTCTAGAATGTACTCCCTGATTGAACTATAAATGGAGAGCAGCTAAGAGAGATTAATTAACTCTTCATTTCCTAACAAGGAAGATGTGTGATGTGAAGCTAAACATTTTCTGTAGAGAAATACATGCCAGGTGTTATTCTTAATCTTCTAAAAGGCAAATATAAATATATGCATGTCTTCCTAGGAAACAGTTTTCAAATAAAAACCAGATATAAATATATAGATTTTAACCATGAATCAGTTCTTCATTACATTACATTTTTCTGAACTCATACAAATTCATTACATATTTCTGTATGCAAGGGCAATAATATGTGTAGCAAAATATACAAAGAGGCTACGTGTAGAAATATTATGGGGAACCTGAAGCCTGCAACTGTCAAGCAAGAATTGATTTATATTACAGGTGAATGAACACTCACTTCTTTTCTGCTATGTTCTGAAACCTTCCCTTTAATTTAGTTCACTCTGTAATTTTATTTCTTAATTAATTTTGAATATCAGGGTCTGCTTTCACATCAAACAGATTGCTCTTCAATATCTTTGTAAACAACCTGGACAGAAGACTAAAGGGATACTAAGTAAGTTGGCAGATAATATAAAGCTGGGAGGAGCTATTGGCTCCCTGGAAGCGAGAGAAGCCCTGAAGGGAGAGTTTAGACAAATTAGAGAGCTGGGCAACCACCAGCTGTATAAAGTTTAACAAGGGCAAGAGCTGAATTCTGCACAGGGGATGGGACAGCCCATGGTGTATGGAGAGACTGGGGAAGGAGAGGTTGAGAGCAGTGCCATGGAAAGGTCCTGGTGGATGGTAAGTTAACATGAGCCAGCAGTGCTCTGGCAGCCAGGAGGGCCAACCCTGTCCTGGGGGGCACCAGGCTCAGCATGGCCAGCTGGGCAAGGGAGGTGATGGGGGATTGGGGTGGCCCCACCTTGAGTCGTGTGAACAGTTTTGGGTGCCACAATATAAAAGAGACATAAAGCTATTAGAGAGAATCCAAAGGAGGGCCACAAGAATGGTGAAGGAGAAGCTCATGAGGAGAAAATGAGGTCAATTGGCTTGCTCAGCCTGGAAGAGAGTGAGTGGAGAGCTCATTGCACTCTACAAGTTCTTCATGATGGAAAGCTGAGGGACAGACACTGATCTCTTCTCTGTGGTGACCAGTGACAGGACCCAAGGGAATGGCCTGAAACAGTGTCAGGAGAGGTTTAGGTTGGCTATTAGAAAAAGGTTCTACACCCAGAGGATGTTTGGCCACTGCAATAAGCTTCCCAGGGGAGTGGCCACAGCACCAAGCTTGACAGAGTTCCAGAAGCGTTTGGACAATGTTCCCAGGCACATGGTGTGATTTTCTGGATGTCCTGTTCAGGGCTAAGATTTGGACTTGATGATCCATATGGGTCCCTTCCAAGTCAGAATATTCTGTAAATCTGTGATTATTTTGTTCCTATGCATGAATTCCTTGCATGAATGTTGAGCATTCATGCAAGATCTTAAATAGGCATTAAGATGAACTAGATAGATCAATTTGATATAAGAAGCAAGATATTAAACTGCATGGCTTTCACCCAAGAGCTCTGAGGCAACTCAAATCTGAACTTACAGGACTTTTGGCTGCAATCTGTGAGCTACATTATGAAAGGTTACTGTGGCAGAAGACTGACAGATTGCCAATGCACCTCCCATCTCAAAAAGGTCTCAGGAAATGATCCCAGGAATGGCAGGATTCCATCCCCACTTAAAAAAAAAAAAAAAGAAAACTAAAAAAAGAAAAATTAAAAAAAGGAAAAAAAAAAAAGAAAAAAGAAAAAATAAGAAAAAAATGTTAAAATGTTGTAAAATAAATAGCCTGATTTCTGTAAAGGAAATACTACCTTGCTACCCTACTGTGCTGACAATGTCAGCAGAAATGTGGATGTACTTGCGTTTTTAAAGTCCTTGACACCGAAGATTATTAAAGAAATTAAACTGTGGCAGGATTGGTAAGGGGGTCTTTTATGGATTAAAAGCTGATTAAAGGATAGGAAGAAAACGTCCTAACATAGACCTTTATAGACCAAATGTTCTTTAATTTTCTAGATGGAAGAGAGTAAGATGTTGTCCCATCAACTGGTGCTTGTGCTGCTGTTTTCCAACATAAATCATCAGTGGTCTGATAAAGTGTGTGAACACTAAAATCTCCAACTTTGCAGACCATACTAATTTTTCCTTTTTTTTTTTTTTTTTTTTTTTTTTGTGCAAATGTTGAGGACCTGCAAACACTTCCCTCAAAAAAGAGCTGCCAGAAGGGTGGCAGCTGGGCTTTAGTGGCTAAATATAAGGTAATGCATCTGGGGAATGCCAATGAAGTCTACACGATTCTGCATTCAGAACTGGTGGTTACAGCTCAGGAAATACATGTTGGATCCTCCATAAAGAGTTCTCTGAAAGCATTGGTTCAGTGTGCAACAGAAGCCAAAGACAATGACAATGGGAATTCAGCAGTGAATAGTTTAAATAAGGCTTTTTTTTTTTTAAGGTTAAAAAAAATTAAACTGGTATATCTATCAAAAATGAGAGAATTTATTTAAAGGATAATCAGAAACAATATTAACATTTTTGGGTTTGGGAGTTGTTTTTTTTTTTTTTATTGTTGTTTCTGGATGATTTTTCTCATTTAAATTTTAGCTTTCTTTAATGTTTTGAGTTATTCTTCTTGTAAAAGACCTGCTTCTAGCTCTCTTACACCCTATCTTCAGAAATAAAAGCACACTTATAAAAAAACAAGTCAGCACATTAAATAATCCTAAAGGGAAGAACAAAAATTTCTTATATCCACGGATAAAGTAGAGTCCTTACACTGCATTCACAAACGAAAAAAGTAAATAGTGAACAGGATTCTGCTGTCTTCCACATGGTTCTGTGGTAAAGCCAAGGAGATGGTAGGGAAGCTCAGAGTGGTTGATTACAAAGCAAAAAACAGAATAATGGGGCAACCCTGTGTATTTTGTGGGCAAATGCTGCATCAAGGCACAACATGATTTAGACATGGAATATCTGGGAAGCAATCCACAGCAGAAGTTGTATTTAACTTAATTCTGAAACAAGCCTTATCTCAAAAATTTGACATAAAATAGAGTAAAAGAGTGAGCATAACATGCTCAAACTGAATAAATGTAAATTCAAAAAACACAGTCAAAATTCATTACTATTGTATTTAATATTATGTAGGAGGACAAAATAAAAATTAAAGAAGTAAAATACAGATGGTGGATGGTTTAAAGACATTAAAGACATAATCTTATAGTAAATATAAATAAAAATAATATTATCTACTAAAATAAAAGATCTGTACAAGATTACACACAAAAAGAGAAAAAAATAAAATATATAATGAACCAAATAACAGCTATTTTTTATCAGTAATTTAATTATAGAATTATCAGACGGTAAGAAGATACTTTCTTACAGCTTTCTATTGAATAATTTTAAAATTCTTTAACTTTTCAATTATTCAAAATTAGAAACATTGTTAAAATTGAAAAAAAAAATCTTGAAGTCTCCTTAAATGTTGAGACAATCCCAAAGGTTTTCTATAAATAGCTTCCCAACTGTCAAAAACTAATAAGAGCTTTCCCAACAGTTGTAGGAAGAAATTGGGCATCAAAATGGACTCTGTACAAGAGAAATGTAAAGTGACAATTGAATTTTTCAAAATAATTTGGGGATGTTTGTGGAAACTAGAATCATCAAACATGAGTCCCATAAAGGAAAATCAGAGGGAAGGGAAGGGGAGGGGAGGGAGGGAGGGGAGGGGAGGGGAGGGGAGGGGAGGGAGGGGAGGGGAGGGGAGGGGAGGGGAGGGGAGGGGAGGGGAAGGGAAGGGAAGGGAAGGGAAGGGAAGGGACGGAAGGGAAGGAAGGGAAGGGAAGGGAAGGGAAGGGAAGGGAAGGGAAGGGAAGGGAAGGGACGGGAAGGGAAGGGAAGGGAAGGGAAGGGAAGGGAAGGGAAGGGAAGGGAAGGGAAGGGAAGGGAAGGGAAGGGAAGGGAAGGGAAGGGAAGGGAAGGGAAGGGAAGGGAAGGAAGGAGGGAAGGAAGGGAGGGAAGGGAAGGGAGGGAAGGAAGGGAAGGGAAGGGAAGGGAAGGGAAGGGAAGGAAGGGAGGGAAGGGAAGGGAAGGGAGGGAAGGGAAGGGAGGGAAGGGAAGGGAAGGGAAGGGAAGGGAAGGGAAGGGAAGGGAAGGGAAGGGAAGGGAAGGGAAGGGAAGGGAAGGGAAGGGAAGGGAAGGGAAGGGAAGGGAAGGGAAGGGAAGGGAAGAATAATAATAATGAAATAAAAATAATAATAAAAATAATGCCTTTCAGAAGCTACTGATTGCCCTGCAGATGGCAGTGATAATGTTCAAGGATGTGCATTGCTCTATAGCTATCTCTAGCTCCTCAAATTCCTCTGTAGAAGAAATTTGTGGTGTTATCACTGGGCACTTGACATGCTTTTGTACTCCTTGGCTTCCTCCACTAGAACAGGGGTTAGAGAGCTTTGTTTTTAGCTGGTACAGCTATTCCTATGCTTGCTCGAGACTGTTCTTTCTTGCTGTCTCCTGTCTATACCAGAGAAAATTTATGATCATGGTTGGCCATAGCTCAATCCTTGCCCTCCCACATGAGTATAAACAATGTCATCTGCACTGATATCTGCAGCAGACAACCCTCAGGGGCTGTGTGCAATCTCTGCTGGTACCCCCTCAAGCAATTTCTGTTCTGTATGGCATTGTCAGCCACTGATAGCACCCAAACAGGGTCCAGAAAGTTGTCAAGTAACTGTTTGCTGCATCCAGTTTTGCTTGCCAGAAGCCATCTCTGGCATCCATGACTGAAAAGACTATTGTGTTCGCTTGATTTGGCAATATTTCAGTGACTGTTGGCAGGGAACAGCATAAGCACTTTAGTATGCTATTGAGGTCCTTTGGATTGATGCAGATCATCAGTTTGCCTGTCTTTCTAACTGCCACCATACTGCTGATCCAGTCAATTGGCCTTGCAACTTTTTTCAGCCACCTTGTTCCATGACAGTTTTAACTTTCACCTTGAGCTCTACTTCAAGTGGCAGCACTAGCATTTTATATATAGCTGATGCCACATTATCTTAACCTTGCAGACCTTAAAAGCACTCATTATCCAGAAACCTGATCCCTTGACCAGAGACTATCTTTTAATAGTCAGAAAAGTAATATCTCATATATGTTTCCCTCACCCTCAGTTAGCTCTGTGATGCTCTGACTTTGCAAAAAACCAGTCCTATGTCCCAGTAAGTTCTCCAACAGACAATAGATTTCTGCATCCATCCTACTGCAGGAAAGAGATGAGCCTAATCTCTATTTACATGTGAGAATTTCACAGGTTTAATATGATCCCACTCTAAAAAAAAATCCAAATTGTTTTATTTTTTAGAAAATCTGTATCCCAGCTTCACCACAGAATCACATTCTTTTCAGTGAGAGTGTTCCTTTGCCAGTTGCTTGTCATTTCTCATATTCAGTTTCTGAACCACATTATTTTCTTGTTACTGCCATTGCACCTACTTACTATATATTATTCAGACCAGCTTCGTCACAGGTGCTCACTTTTCTCTCTTCAAGCACTTATGCAAATTAAATCACCAGTGTAATTTAGAATCCCTTCACTTGCATGTATGTCGTCCAAAAATTGTCTCATCCAAGTTCCAACTACACACAGGGTGACACCACCACTTGCTCTTAAGCAGGACTTTTAAACACTAGACCTCACACTTCTGTAACAAAAGAGGTCAATATCATTATCACAGTTTTATAAGGGTGCTGTGTAGGGGTGAAGTGACTTGCTCAAGGTCATCTAACAGCTTGGTGAGAACAGAACTTAGGTCTTGCGAGTTCCAGTCTAGTGCTTTATCCAGCAAGAAACCCTGACTGTGCTGAAGTCTGAGGTCTCCCTGTCCTTGGCCTGTTCTATTAAAACGCTGCACTGGCATTCATATAAACCATTTACAAAGGGTAACATCCATTTGTTCTGCATCAAAAAGCAAGAGAGATTGACACATACATAATCTTTTCCTATGTGTGATGGATTGATCCTTGACTTAGGATCATTTCAGTTGCCTCTTTGTAGTCTCTCCATTACAACAAGAATTTCCCAGGCTTTCTATGCAAGATGAGAATGGAAAGCTGTTAAACAACCATTTTCTTTTTCTTCCTGAGGAAACTTTTTACTGCCAATCCAAATTTGCAACACCTGCGGTGTTGAAAATGAAGACTTAAAGGCGTTCACTCTACATTTATGTTTGTCAAACAGTGATTTAAAAACACAAAAATTCATACAGCATTTTTTAAAACACTTTCCAGAGAATTTTTCTTTTCTTTTTTTTTTCCCCAAAATAACATCATGTCTAAGCACAGTGCATAATCCTCATAGACAGGTTTACCTAGATTTTTGTGACATATTGGGATAAAAATTTCCCAGGACATTTGTGCCACCTTTGTGTCCATCAATGGCTTCTTGGTGGAATTTCAGGAGTATGAAATAGGCCACCTCTGTACTGAAAAACCCTAATAGTACTTTGGATTTGGAATATGTGGTGTTCTGAAAACAGCCTTTCATTGGTACATGCTGCTTGTGTTTGACAAGAACTTTACTGAAATCCTGAGGAGGGGATGCTTGCTGACCTTATAGGCAGCATACAAGAATCTCAGCCTGATTTACACACTGCTTCCCTTGTTCAGGTGATGCCTGAAATAGCAAAGAGGTGTTCCTTCTGTCATTTGGACCATGTCAGTTTGCAGTATTCCCGCTTTGAGGCACACTGCCGGATTTCTGGTGTTTCCAAGCTGGGCTGGCCCTTGAAAGATTTAAATCCAGGCCAGAAGGAAAGAGTGCATATCAATGTGGTCTCATACAATAAAAGACTCAATTCACCACTGAGTCTCCCTAGAGTTTAGCAGGAACTGGCTGGATTTTGTGCAAACAACTGACAAACCTAGAAGATGCACACAAACCTTTTCCTGATGTGAGAAGAAGCAGCACTGCTGCAAAGCGCACGGACTTCAGCAGAATTCACAGCCCACCGCAGACCACAGCATGCCACCTATGTACATGAACAGGAACTGATTAATGGGCTGTCACTTTATTTGTTGACTGCTGAATTATTTATACTTATAAAGTGTTTAATAATTTAGAGCTGGTATCTTAACAAATTACAGCTGAAAGTGACAAGGGGAAGGTGGCACAAGAGTCTCACTTGAGATCAATGTCCTTGTTCTCAGGGCACTTTGGAACATGATTTCTGCTGACTGTCATCAGCAAAAAAAAGGAAGGGGGAAGTATGTTGATTTGATATTACGTGTTAAATAGAGAGAACTGCATATTTCAGTAATCAAAGGAAAAAAGTTGCTTTAAACCAAAAAGAACATGAAATTACTCTGAAGAAATCTACATTTCCATATGAAATGAAAATCATTGTCTTAAAAAAAAAAAGACTAAATAAAAGCTAATTACAGTGTTTGTTTTTGAAATTTTGTCTCAAAGCATTTTATCCATCTTTTCTTGCCACAAAGGATTTGGATACATATTGATTTTGACCTGCGTACTACATCTTTGCAAAAAAGCAAAGTCATCTTAATGCGAAGAGGTTATTTTTTACTGTATGAGGATGGAAACAAAATTACCATCTACTGGCTCCATGTGAGTTAAACTTAGAGAGAGCATGAGAAAGAGAGACATAAATTCAGATTTTTTAAGAAAATCCAAATGCTAACCAACAGAAAGGCGGGCTGAGTCAATGCACCTGAAAACAAAATTCCTGTAAAAAATCCTCTATATAGGCAAATAACATTTCACTCCAGGAGGGTTTTTCCTTCACAGACACTTCAATAGGGAAAAAAAAATAATGTAAATATCCAAAATAGTAAATTCCACTCTCTAAGAAGGAATTTCCTGGGTATTAACTCACTCTATTTCCTTTAAATACCATGAGAATGCAGTGTCTGAAAGAATCATATTTTGGTGAAACAAAAATTCTTAACAAAGGCACAAGGTTCCTATAACAGAAATTATACCATCTCTGCTGCAAACAAACACATTTTCCAGGGTAACCTCTCTGGTGATGAGCACAGTTGCATCTTTTAAGCCCAGTTCTACAATGTCCACAATGGAAAAGCAGGCTATGCTAACCACTGCTGAATTCCAGTAGCACCGTGCATCCACATGCAAGATCCTGTTCACCAGTGCAAGACTGACCTCTGCTTGTATTCGGCTTGCTTCAAGCAAGCACCATATGTCTTTCCATCACAGTAGCACAGGCACTGTGGCCTTGAACAGTGTAAATCATATCCAGCTCTCTTCCCCCCCAGTATGCTTAGGAGATCAGTGTTTTCTAATTTGGTGCATGCAGCTTGAATCCTATAAGAAATAATGCTACACCTGCAGTAGAAACTTGGTTTTGTGGCATTTCCCAGCACTAGCTTCTTCAACAGCCATTGCTTTCTGCCTCTTTCTCCCTCTCTCTCTCTGTGATTTAATTGCTGTTTATCTCCACGGAGACCTTTATATGCACATGCTGCCAGCTGGACCAGGATCAGTAGGTGGCCATTACTGGACATTTGGGAGCAATGACTTGAATGAAAGCCAGCTGAATCCTACTATCCTTATTTTCATTCTGTCCTCAGATACAGGCTCACCCATAGTATTTCTTCTGCAATACAGACGTTTACAAGACTATCACCTCTTGCAGCAGACTTCAGCATGAACAAGATCTAGTCAGCCCTTATTCTACTAATTCTACTAATGGCTTCAGGGTAGAAATCTGCTCAGCTACATAAGGGACCTAAGTCATATCAATACTGTAAACTGCTTTTAAGGAAGCCATCCCAAACTTCTCATAGAGAGCAAGTGGTGAACTACATTACAGGGCCATTCTCTTCCTCAGTGTCCACTCCACAAATTTAAAAAGCTGTGTGGCCTTGAAGAAGGACAAGTGACAAATGTGGTCCAATTTTCTTTATACCATGCAAAATTTATTAGGAAAATAAGTGATATAGCAAGATTGGTATTTTGTATAGAGATCTACCTATAGTGGTGCTATGTTTTGGGTGGGGAGTGTTCATGGATAACTAAAACTGCTGAACATCTTTTTCCTGGTATAAAAATGAAAAATGGATAGAGGGAGCAGAATTTTAGCATGAATAACAAATATTGGCTGAGAAATTCTTGGTTTTTTTAAAAAAAAGTCCTTATCTTCAGTGGTTGATAGCTACTATGTCTTCTGATGTATATTTTCTGGGTTTTCTAATATGAAAATGCTCTGTTCAACTCTTCCCAGGGTACCAGAAGCATATTAAAATGGACAGTATTTGTTCATGTTTTGATGTGGGGAATATAATAGCAAAAAACAAGGATCATTTTTGAAAATGATGAAGAAAAATCAGATTGAGTAGATATCCTTCCAAACATTTTTAGTTATAAATGCACTATTTTTACTGTTCCAAAGACTCTTTTTTATTTTGTTCAAAATTTTCTAGTATTGTGTATAGACAATCTATAAAAATGTGGGGTTTTCATGAACACATATGCTGAACATATTTCACTATTGACTAGGAGGCCATATCTATAATTCCTTCCATATTAAATCTCAATGATTAAAATAAGAGATGAGAATGATCTCAATGAAAATTATTTCTGTAAGTGTTACAAAAGTATCCAAGGCACATACAGATGCTCCAACACACGCAGATGCTTCAAACAGTACAAAATGCAGGATCACGTCTACTAAGGCGTACGCCACTAATCCACTCAAGGTCTTCAGCCTGATCTTCAGGATTCCCACTGAGTCAGATCTCTCCTATTTGGAGGGCAGTTTTTCCTCCCTTCCTCCACAGCCTAGGATGGTAAATATGACCAGCAGGGAAGCCTGGAACTGACAGTATCAATGACAGAGTGAAATCTGAAAGAGCATGGCGCAGAGGTTTATTGGTCACAGGAGGTAGTCAGCTATGGCATTCCTTTCCCTCACAATTCACATGATGCCCTGACACCACTTCCTTGAAGATAGGATTCAAAAATACCCCTGAAATCTAAGCATAACAATAACATATCAATTACTTATACACTCAGGAACATGAACAGGATATTAAAGGGGAATTAGAGAAAATGCAGTCTTTCAGGTAGGTTATTGTTCTCTGGAATGTAAATTCATAAGGAATGTCTGGGATTAGTATCAGCCTAGTAGAAATGAGACCTGGTCAGGAGATGGTACAGAAAGCATCCCAGACTGATTTCTCCCTGTTTCTTTGGAGCCCATGTTTCACTTCCCAGTATAGCACTGTGTGTGCATATTCATGAGGTAAAGTCTCAGTGACCCCTCAGCTCCACATCACACAACAGAAATTTTAACTTCTGTGTGAAATCCTAACCCCAAGGAAGTCAATGGCAAGATCCTTGCTCACTTGTTGGGGAACAGGAATTCACCCGCGATATCTTGTTTGTTCTGGCAGATTTTCAGGATTCAGCATGGTTTTTGAGATGAATCAGTAAGCACTGTGCTGCTTTCTTACACTGTCCTCTGCTTGAAACAGAAATAGTGTTGTACTGCACAGATTCTATTACCCTTGGCAGCTAATTTTCTCCTTTGTCCACTCAAATGCAACCCCCCATCCCTTACTCTTTTCCTACAATACATTTTTATAGAACAACATAAAATTGTTATTAAAAAATCAATGCTCTGCTATCATTTATGGTTTAGGTTTAAGAACTGTGGACATCTTCCCACTGCTGGCCCAGACTTTTTTCACTGTTTCTGGACAGATGACTTCTGAGATTTCAGAAAGCTCACACAAAACCTCTAACTTCCATTTAATTTCCTAAATTAGAAGTCTTTGTCCACTGAAGAGTTTTTTTCTGTAAGATGTTGTTTCTCCTGCCAGAACTTCTAGGCAGCAGCAAGTGTCATTAAAAATTGAAGGGGACAAAGCACTTCAGACCACATTGTCGGTAACAAATCTCTCCTAGAAGAAGGGAGGAGTTGATGACCTAATAGGTTTTTCCCTATTTTAAACACTTCACACTGGTGATACCTCACTTCCCTGACTGGTCCTTGACAAATCTGTGACAGATAAGAAAAAAGAATAAATCTTCAGTGA
The DNA here is from genome assembly GCF_022539315.1 of Serinus canaria. Taxonomy (NCBI): domain Eukaryota; kingdom Metazoa; phylum Chordata; class Aves; order Passeriformes; family Fringillidae; genus Serinus; species Serinus canaria. The sequence continues at coordinate 85,857,691 of NC_066313.1, read as the reverse complement.
CCAATGGTATAACATATTACATGTTAATAATTCCTTTCAAATGATGCTTACTTTAACTTAGAGTGATAGTGAAGTGGCAAAGTCCTTTAAATCAAAAATTTTCATCTTCAGTGTTGGTTAAAAAAGTAATTAATATTTTTCCCTTATATGGCTTAAACATTCAGATGAACTGAAGAGACACATTTTTGCCTTTTGAGGAGGTTCAGGGTCTTTCACTCCATAGCAATGTAGAGAGATAGCTGGCTCCTTCCTGCATCTAGACCAAGGAGCTTGGAGCTAGGCAATATTAAGGCAATGGCAATGAAAGGCATTTGAGAAACAATAAATCTTATTCTAGAAAATCTGAAAAATTATTTATATTAATGATAAAAAAATACTCCCTCTAAAAGTTCAAATGATCAGGTCTGAATTTTTCTTGGAAAAGGTCAGTATTCCTTCAAATTCACTGAGACTTGACATGAATAACCCCCATGATCCCATTTCCAGGCTAAATCCAGAACCTCCAACTTAGAAGTCATATTTATTCATATGTATTTTCATTTGGGGTCTGAAATGGAAAGTTCTACCAAAGCACCAGTCAGAGAAGTCCCCAAAACCTGGACAAACCATGAAGGGAGGAGTGGATTACATGAACTCGTAATGAGACATTAGGCCCCTGCTCTTTCCTGCTCTGTGACACTAAGGAGTCATGCTGCTTAGGTACTGTAATCTTTGCCAGCTCTTGATTTCTCTCCATCACTTCTAAAATGACTTTCTTTCATGATACAGAAATCATTCTTAGACTACTTCAGCTAAGGAAATTACGGCACCTAGACATCATCTGATGAGGGTGCCACACGCACAAGGGCCAATCCAACACTCTTTTTAGGACATAATTAGTATCTGAGCATACAGTCAGGATTTGGCTCTGGACTGCAGCTACAGAGCTGTGCTGTTGGAGCTTAATGAATGCAGGCATTTGAGTTTCTGCACATCTCTATCAAAAGTTGAGCACAAAAATCCAGCTAAAATTATGTAACAACCATGGTAGGAAGGATTTCTTTTCTCTCTTCTTTGAAGCTAGAGAAAAACAGACACTATAGAGTACAGAGAGTGACTATAGTAATTAGCCCTTTTTTTCCTGAATGCTATAGTAAACACTTTCAGAGTAAAACTCAATGCATAATCACTGCTGATCTAAAAATGACAGCTGTTCTGGAGAAGACCAATGTACACACCAATCCCTCCTGTAAACTATTCCACTTCCTTTAGTTATGTTAAGGGTTTCTTTTTCCAAACTGAGTATGACTCAGTTCTTTTATGTGTGTTTCTTTTGATTTGTAGCTATATCTAGATAGATTCCTTACTCTGTCACTTTCAGTATAATCGTAAATGGACAATTCAGTCCAGCAGCCAAGAGATCAGCGAGACAAATGCCCAGGAGCAGTTATGAAGCAAGACACTCAAAATTCTGTCATATTATTTCAACACTGTTACCAAAATGTTTTTCAAGGACTAAAAAGCTTTTCCAGTATTAAAGTTAACAGGTACCTCACATGACTCCAATTAGAAGCAGAATGATAATTGTCTATGATATTTCTTTAAAAAGTCAGGTTTCACTGTGATTATATACAGCAAAAAAACATCAGAAGAAGGAGGTAGGAAGAGCTTACTGCTCAACAGAAAGCCTAGAGTTGAATCATTGCAACATTTTCCTATTTATACTAACAGAAAAAATATAAATAAAAGGTAAAGGAAGAACAAATGACTGAAGGTGTAGGTGTATCAGAATAGACATTGTAGTATGAAGACAGCATGAAACCTGAAGGAGACTTGCATTTTTTCATCATTCCATTTCCATTGCTGGGCAACAGTAGTGGGGAGAAAAAAGTACTGTATTTTCCTCAAAATATTCTCCCTGGAATGTCAGGAATTGACAACACCAATGCAAAAAGAAACAATGGCTGATCTCATGGTTCTGCAGTCGTCCTCTTGCAGGCTTCCTTCAGCAAAACAAACCCTTCAGGTCACACAGTCCTTGGGGGCCATGCATTAAAATAACTCAGTTATATGCACAGCCTCTATTTGTCCCTCCCAGACACCTTTGTATGGAATCAGCATCCACGTCAGAGGAGACCATTTTCTCATTCTCATCCCAGCTGGAGAATAAACTCTGCATTCGAGGTTATCAAGGGGACGGACAGTTAAAGGATGGAAAGCAGCAGCAATAAAGTAATGTTATCATGAAGGCATGGGGAATACCCTGAAAACATGTAGGCTGACTTTTCTTTGGTGCACTTAGTTTTGTCTATGGGCAGTTTGCCACAAAGGGAAAAAAAAAAAAGGAGGGGCAAAAGAAAACCTATACTTTATTTATTATTTAAATAAACAGTTCTATGCTGCTTCCATTTTGTGCTCAGTTTTATAACAATATGAGTCCATTTCCCCATCATTCCTTAATATCTATATTGTTTAGGACTTTATATACTGTATGATTAGTTGGCATTGGTACCGTTCAATCTGTACTAATCTGTATGCATTTATATTGTGTGAGCAGTTCTCTAATTGGTTTTCATCCAAGTAATCCCACAGAGAATAAGGTTACATGCTGAAAAGGGCTGAGGTGAGAGAGTGGTTAAAAGGGGAGTGCAAACTCTTTTCCCATCCTTATTAAGAATGCTTTACACATCTGCATTTTCTAAAAACATTTCTAAACTCCCTCTGTGTGAATAAGCACAAAGTCTATTCCACAGCACAGAAATGCACAGAGAGAAAATGAATTTGTTATAGAGAACCCCACCCATATCTGCTTTATTTCTCCCATGTTGCTGTATTTCTTGGTCATCTAAGGATGTGAAAAGTAAATACTACAGTTTACAAAGGTGGAAAAATTAAAACCAAAACAAATTCAGAACATAATGTGCCTCTTGGTAGAAAATACAAAATTAGGTTTAAGTAAACAGAGCAGAGAGGAAAGATGTTTTCCTAAAGGGCTACTAAAATGAAAAAACAAAAAAAAAAAGGAAGAAAAAAAAGAAAACAATACAAAAAGCCCAAAAGTGAGCCAACATTTTGAAACTTAGCCACTTAAATCCATATTTGGCTGACTTGAGTAACAATAGCCCAAATTTCAGATATTCCTCACATTGAAATTTCTGAAACATTTTGACATGTGCTGCAGGTATTCCAGGTATTAAGTTTGTAAATGCTGATGACAGCACTTGAATTTTAAGAAAATATATATTCAATAGTTTCATTTAATTGTGCAATATTTACACACTGTCATATTTCTGGCTACAGGGACATTAGTTTCATTGAATTTTTTTAAAAGATTTTTTATTATTGGTCTCATACCAACTAGCAAAGAAAAAAAGTTGCGGAAAAAAATTATGTATGAGTTACTCTCCTTTTCATTAAACAAAAAAAAATTCTTTGTTTTCTTCATAGAACTGCATGTTGAAATTTATCAGTACCTGGATATGATCACTGTCTTTAACAACTCCCAAATTAGAATATTTTTGTCACTCAGATCAAGTTTTAGCTTTGATTACACTTTTTTCTTCTTTCCTTAAAAAACAAACAAAAAACCCACTTAAATCAACATACTGAAAACTTTGTGTAAACCACACTTTTTATACATGCCCGTGCCCACATTCTGAACAGGCATTAGAATATTTATTTAAAAAACACAGGGCTTGCTTTCCATGTTCACAACTTTCAACGGCTGGATTTTAGAGCAGCCTTTTTGAAATGAAAGTCTCCTGCTACTGTTCATTCTTGCTAGTGAGAAAATGCAATTTCACTACATACGGCTAAGCAAAACCTTTTTTACTGCTTAAGAAAAAGATATTCTCAAGTGTTTTGTCTGGTTTTCAAAATGGAATAAAAGATAAACTTTTAGATTTTACTCAGAGCCATGCAGGTGACAATTTTCCTTCAATTAGTTATCATCCTGTCAGTGCCATGAATATTAGTCTGGACTTCAAAGAAAGATAGCTGTCCCACTAAACTTAACAATGATTTACACTGGAGGACAATGCAAACCTGCTCTTTCCCTCCCCCACCTAAGAATGCCACCATGCTTCATTTCTGCATTATCTTCTGGTAACCATCTCCGGAATATTCTTAAAAGCTGCTAACATGATACATTAGAATTCAGGCATGTGACAGATACAAAATTAAAGTTGACCTTCTCTGTCAGAAAAAATAAACAGTAACCATTAGCAGCTTTGTACCTCTGCATTTAACTCCCTATTTTCTGCCTCCCTAGTTTGGGTCCATTAACTGACTGGTGCAAAAAAGATCCCCGGCAACACTGACTCCCTGTGGATGTATTACAATCTCTGGATATTACACTTGACTATAAGCTTTCCTCCACAACCTAATTTTACATTTTAAATAATTCAATCTTGACTTGGTCACACAACAATATTGTGGTCAAGAGTTGCCAAAATTCTGTAAAAACTTCTTATGTCTGCATGTCTGTCAACAACCTATGGTTTGGACTGGGAGCCATTAGGAATTCACATTAACAGTTGTATTTTCATTATTTTATTAGTCACTCCAAAGGTTTTTTTGCTCAGCCTCACCAGTTATAGTAAGAACATCCTTTAATTCACATGAAAATATATTTAAAACATTATTTTATGGGGAAAGTATCCGTTAAAGTCACTGGAATTCCAAAAGTTATTTTATGTTGTTGAATAGAGCAGAAAGGAAATTTCACATCTACAAAACTTTTACAACTTCAGGAACCTTCAGAGTAAATAAGCTAAATGATTGCCATATTAAATTTGATGGAAATAAACACAGGATTCCAGCAGCAGATCACACCAAAGCATCTACTGCTCAGAATTAAATGGAATTTTTATACAAACAAAAAAAGTGATTTTGAAAACATTGGTGCTGCAATTCTGTCATGAACTTTGAAAAACAGGCAGAGTAAGACAGCACTATTGCCTTGATTTTGTCCATTTTCCAAGCACTGCAGTTTGTTTTCAGTGAGTCAACATAAAAGCACACCCTGAGCCCTGCTAGGTCTTGATGGCAAAGTAAGTGTATTCCCACCTCCATTTTCTTTCCACAGCTACAGTATTTTTCTCTTGCTGTCTGTTGGGATTGCCCCAATACTTTTTTTGTGTTTTCTTATGTCTCGTCTCTCTTTGAAAGAGAGAAACCCACCACACTAACCGCTAGACACAGTCCGTATTAAATTGGTGGTGGGACAGGGCTTATCATCTTTCATAAAACTAAAGTACATATATCCCAAAATCAAAAATTCTCTTGTCCTTTGACCTAGGAAAAGAGAAATTTTATAATTCTCACTCCATCTGTGCTGTGCTGCATGCCATTTCTCTTCAAATTTTGATATTTTCCTGTAAATTTCATATTTACTCTCCGCAGTGACAATATTTAAAACTTTATTCTGTTTTTCAATGTACACATAAATTTAAAAAAAAAGTAAACTTCAACACACCCTTTTTATTAATGGACGCAGGTTGCTTTGACTTTATGTAAAAGATATCACACAAAGAACATTTGAAAGTTTTCAAAAAAACCACAATTTCAGTGTGAAAAATGTCACTGGACTGTCCCAAGACTGTAATCCTCCTGGCATCCTACAGGATGAGCTTCTAACTACTTCTTAGCATCCCAGTTTGTAATACTTTATCTGACTGATTAGATACCAAACCACCTTCAGAAGGCTGGTGCTGAACAGATGTAGCAAAAAAAAAGAATTTGTTTCTGCCAAAAACCTCATAAGCTCAAGGGTCGTTTAACTTAGCTCAGTCACTTAGTTTATTTTGCATTAGAGGAACTTCTCATTTAATTTACCAGTCTATAATAGGTAACTTTTTCAATATGAAGCTAAAGGTCACTATTATATGTAAGGAAAATTAAGCCAATGTTCTTGGTTGCCTTACAGTTCTCCTAGTTCAACTACTCCAATAAATGAACATGTACAACAAGCCGAAGGGCTTTTTATTACAAATTTAATTCATTTCTCTAGACAACTGTGAAATTTGCCATTGACATTAGTCATTACCCCAAGGCGAACTAAAAGATGATCTCAGTTAATAAATGATCCTTAACAAGGAACGCTCCTATCTTCTGTGATATTGGCACAGGCACATTTTATTAATGCAGGACTAGCTTCCTGCCAGAACACTAGCATTCATGACTATTTGGTGTGCTTGTTTCCTCTTCCTGCTCCTGATATTAATAATTATGCAACGGGATAATTAGCAACACAAAGAGACAGTACTATGTGCTTGCAGCTAGATTTTCAGCACGTTAACCTTCTGGGAAATAAAGAACAGAAGCAAAGAGTCTAGCCAAATAACCAATGCAGGTTGATTTCACAGTGTGTAAAAGGCTAATTATCTGTGAAAAGTCTGACCTCAAGTAACAAAATTACACAAATGTGCAGGCATTTTATCTTAAATAAAACTCAGATGCACTAGTTCATAATGTGAGGAGTCATGGTTAATAACTGTCTTCCAGAACTATTTATCTCTATATATGTTTATAAAAATAAAAATAAATCCAAGAGAGAATTAACAGTCTCCTATAAAATGTTAACCAGTTACTCAAATAACTGCAAAGGTAGGGTAAAATACACTCCCGCTATCCTTCAACAACTGCCATGCTGAAAAAATAAAATAAAATAAAATAAAAAAATACCCAATATATGACAGAAGTAGGTTAAGTGCATTTTGTTTACTGGAGACAGGCTACAATAAAAAGCAGAAAATATTACTACTTCTTTACAGATACCATGTGTAATTCATTCTGATATAAGAATATTTATCCACTAGCAGTAATAACAAACCACAATTTTTGTCATGAAAAAAATAAATTGTATTTGCAAAAAGCAAACACATTACGGAGTGTGTAAAAATGCAATATTCCCATTTTCTAGTCAGAGTTCCAATTTATTGAAGTAACAGAGCAGAAAATGCACTGACAGCTGTTACATTTTATTGCGAATTAGTATATACGTTTTATATCCAGTGAGCAAATGCATGATACATTGTATTCCAGTAATTGCCACTGGCTTTCCAAATGGAAACTGAATGATCTTAGTGCAATTACACTCAGGAGAGTAAGTGTAACAAGCTACAGTTCTACATTATAGCTCTTTAACAATACCAAGAATTTTACTCTGTTTTAAAAAATAAAATAAAAAGGTCAACTGCATATATATAAAAAGAAATATGTATTTATCCATCTACAGATGATAAAATGAGATTTTCTGCTATTCTGGTTTAGATTTGGTTACATATAACACAGACCATATGTTTCAGAAAGTTTGTAAGAATGATACTTAAGTTTTCTACTAGTTTAGATATTTGTTCAGCATCAATAGTTTGGGGGAGGAGGGAAGAAGGGAATGGACAGAATGATTGGAAACTTCAAACACATAAAATCAAAACTTCTCATTTCACATAGGAAATAAATTATTGTTATTCCTAGGATACACCCTAATTTCCCAGCATCCTTGCATAGAAAGTTAAACATTTGCCTTGAAAGATTTAGCACATTACCTTCAGACGTAACATTTTAAATGTTTATTACCGTAGTCTTTTTTCCCTCCCCCAGTTATCACCTGAGATAGTAACCCTCCTAAGACAGCCCATGTGCTGAGCAGTTAATATTTCAAATGCATTAAAGGAAGTGGGGGCATGAGGGAAAAAAAATTTTATTTTTATTTTTTTACTAACCTTCATAACATATTTTAAACCATTTCGTTGGGCAACCAGTCTGGTGACAGCCTCTGCACCTTCAAGCTGTAGCTGGAGCGCTCAGTAAAGCCGGCAGTCTCCTCCCCTCTAGTGGCTACCAGCTCTCTTTGCAGCAAACAGGGGAAGAGAAAGGCCTTTAGAGGACCACCTCAGGGCCATTTGTGTCATTTTTCTAAGCTTACAAGGAGACAAAAAAAAAAAAAAAAAAAGCACAACAACCAAAAAGCCCCCTGCAACAAAAATCCCCCACAAGCCCACAACCAAATACATCAGAGCAGGCAGTCTATCACTGCAGCAAATAAAATTTATCAGTCATTTAAAACAATATGTTAGTAGTGACTATGACTTAATCAACACCAACCTGCTGACATAGATTTGCAATTTGAGCAGGTTATTAGTGATCGAATTAACAACATGTCACAACTTGTATCTGATTTATTAAAGGAAGCTGACTAATGCAACAGAGCTATAAACAACATGCATGGAGACATTTCTCAGGCATGCTGACTACTGTTGTACAGTCAATGGAAAAGCAGAATGAGAAACAATCTCTCTGATTTTGCCCTTTTGTTTGCAGGTGCTTATAGATAATTACATACTGGTGTAACTGTGAAGCATGAGGATCTATGTCACAAACTTTTATTCCAGGAAGGGTCAGAAACTATGCAAAAAAAAAAATCACTTCTGTTACATCTAGTAAAAGAACTCAATGGAATGGCTTGGCACAGGGAAGCAATGAGAAAATACAGGATCCTGGGACATGCTGTGATCTCAGCAATAGAGTAACCTAATCACCGCCAGGTTTTTTTTTCTTTTCTTTTTTTGCTTTGCAGTTCTCATGATGAAGGCTTTTAAGAGGGCATGATGAATACTAAAAGTGAGGTAACATGGTAGTGTGGAGTTTACCCATGTCTTCCTAAGCATGTGAGGTAGCACAGGAGAAAGCACAACTACCCTATTTAGTCCATAAGTAGCCAGCACTTGCAGTACTTTTGCAGACATGGGCTAACACTGAACCAAATGTACAAGGCAGTTTATATAGCACATGCATTTAAAATTCTTTCCCTTTTTCAAAATTTGTTTCTGAACAGGACTTGCTTCAAATCCCACTCTTTGCTCGTGGATCAGGCATATGCATTTCCATCAATATAAAACTAAGACTTTCCACAGTTTTAGGCCAAAAAAAAAAATTATTTCAGAGGAGCACTGTAAACGCAGTTAAGCAAGATCTGTACAGATTAGCTTTGATAGTGTATCCAAGTCCAAGGGTAACCTGACCAGGTTTTCATTTGCGCCCACTTTTAATTCTGAAACAATTAGTTACAGCCCAACTAGGGGCTTGAGAGCATTTTCATGAGAAACAAGAATTTAACATAAATCCACATAACCAAGGAAATTCAGAATTGAAGCTGTCAATTCTTAGGCCCAATAGAACACATAAAGGGGCTTGTTAATGCTGAACTAATTGGCATTCTTGGCTTGACAGTCTCAGCAGAGAGACCAAGGAGTGAATAAGCATGGAGACTAAACTACCCTCTCACTCACAGGTGGTCCCTCTAGGTTAAGACTAAAGCACATTTGGAGATGAAGAAATGAAGAGAAAAATGTACACCAAAGGTACTCTTTAAAATTTGCGAACAAGAAACTTTAGCCTGCACTGGAGGCGATGCGACCAATTCTTAACCAATGTCTCCTCTTGTTGCCTCAATTTAGCCTGTAAATAAGCAAAGGTTTTGATTTCCTTTTAAAAATTATCTTTTGTAATTAGAGGGAGAGGCTGATACCCTCCAGTCATCTCCATCACCATGTTGACTTCTATGAAAATATATGAAAAATATTTACCCGAAAAACTGTTCTCTCCAAACTAACCAGTACAATCACATTATTTTCAGAGATGCACTTAGGGGAAGGACTTAACCTCTCCCTCCTTGAGGTTACTTATATACCTATACAGGCCAGGGAGTAAATGTACCTGCAGTCTCAGCCCCCTGATACACACAACAGCTCACTGTCCAGATCCCATGTAAAAGTAAGTATTTCTCTGGCATTCATTGGGAGGTAATAGGGGCTTATATCATGTTTGAGCCCCTATTTAGAGGTATGTCTCAATGAGCTTCAAAGTGTTACTGGTGAAGTGCCACATCTGTAAGGGAGCAATGAGGGAGTAACACTATTTTTGCTTCATACAGTGCTGAGCAGTTCTCCATAGAACAGTGTAAAATCTCTCCTATCTTTCCCACTGAAAATGCTGGATTAAAAAAGAGAGGTATTGAAAATAAGATGCACAATATTAATACAGAGGGTAATTAATCACTGCAGTAAATTACTGAGGGGCATAGTTGATTCCCTTTCGGTGGGAGTCCTTAAATCAATACTGGATAGCTTTTTAAAAGGTACATTCTAGCTAAGCTGTAAGATATAATGTTCAATGCAGAAATTACAAGAAGAAGTTCAATTACTTCTGTAATATAGAAGGTAAAACCAAAATATTGTCATGCATATTTTTGAACTTAAAAATGTATTAATTTATTAGTTTTAGCCCACATGAGAAAAAAAGAAAAAATGATGTAAAAAAAAAAAGAGAAAAAGAAAAAGGAAGAAGTTGGGAAATAATGACCAATCTTAATAAAATAGCTCTGCAGCTGATCCAATATCAATGGAAATTAATAAGGAGATCTTGATCCTATGCATTTTAAAAGCGACTATTTGAAAATAACGCATTTATAACACTCCAGATTTTTTCACTTTCCAGATTTTCCTGCCTTGGCTAAAGTACCCTCAGTGCAGTAGCGAAAAGTGGTGACAGAGACAGTCACAGTTCCTGTGTCCCTCTTGGGGCTGTTCATCCTCAGTGCCCTAAGTTTTTCTAGCTGGCACATGTGCCCGTAGCTGTTGTACTGGCTGATGAATAGTCAGGCCAAAAAAAGATCCATAGACCTCTACACTCATTCCTCTGGCAGTCCCCAAAGCATGTTTCCTAAAAAAGCCTAGAGAGACAGAGGAAAAGTAGGAGGAGTAGCAAAGAGTCATTGTGATCAGAATCACATCTCCTTATTGCAGCTAAAATAATGTATCTCAAATAAATTATTTAATTCTTACTAGCAATAGACTTCAAAAAAGGATAAAGACTGGATCTTCTTACAGGACAGAATCCTTCTTACAAATGAGTAAATTTAAAAGAAGTTATTTCACTGTGAAACTTAGAGACATCAACACAATCTCTCTTGTGGAAAGACTAAAACCTTTGTAATTCTTCCATTTCAGAAAACCTAAGCCACTCAAAACAGAAGAATAAAAGCAAATCTAATTTCCTGAGACAAACCCACCAATTCTAATGGCATTATTTTAGAATTCTGATCATAATTTTCAAAGCTTTTCTGGTCTTTTAGTGAGGAATCTTCAAAAAAATTAAACAAACTGAATCCTCCAGTATTAAAACCTAAAAGCCACAGATTTGGCCACCACCATCACTTACTCTTACACTTTTCTATGCTTGTTTAATACTAAAAATGAGATATGATATTCAGATCTCCACTGTGTTCACTTTACATGTCAGCCTTTGTGATTTTTCCCATGATATTTACCCTCTGCAAAAACATTTGAAGTAGAATTTCTGAAAAAACTTGAAAATTTGGTAGCATTTTTAATAATCTGAACAAACTGCATGGTCTAGTTAGCAGCTGTTCAGAGGAATCTATATGTTGAGCAGCTTGTTCACTATCGCTTTGTTTTCCTGAAAAACTGAGTAAATCTTCTAATAAAGGAAGAGATATTAGAGACAGATCATAAATGGTTCAAAATCAATCCATACACTGCCTTGTTCTTGGGGTCATATAAACTCAGCAACTTACATTTATAATTTTACAGACTCAAGATCTAAACTTTCTAGTACCAGATTTTCTGGTCTACAGTTTCTGACTGTTATGCATGTGAGTACAACACACAATTTTTAACACTTCTACCATGCAAGCAACCATTTTATCTCAAGACTCCATTTTTTTTCCCCCGAAGACAAAATAATAATGTAGAAATAGATGCTAAATGTTGCTCACTACTGCTTTGTTCTGTACATCAAACCAAATTCTACTTCCACAGTCCAAGGGAGATAAAGGGCTTCATCATTATAGGAATACCTTGGCTGATGCCCACTCATTTCAGCTGAAAGCACCACATGGGATCTGATGAAAGAAATGTAGCCTGGTAACTATGGAACCTTGTTATCCTACCTTAACAGATATACATCATAACCCACCTGATGCTCTCCTTGGGATTTCCCTCATTCCTCTCTGCCTACAATAATTGAGGGTATTCCACAGTTACTAAGAAATAGTGCAAATGGAAAGCAAATAATTTAGTGAAACACTCATAGTGAACTTTCAGATGAAATCAGACAGTCTGAGATTGTGCTCTCGTATCATCTGGCATGGCTGGAGATAATAATGATCTTTTCATATTCAGCCACAAATCAGAACAGCGACAGAATATGATGAAATTAAAAAAAAAAAATTATCAATAAAGTGAAGAAGTAATGTGTTTTATTTAATTTAAAATGCACCAGCTATTAAATCTGCGAAACTGTCTGTCTGAGAAGATAAGGAGCCAAACAGATTGCTTCCTTTAGTGCTCCCTGAAACATCTTTCTAGATATGAGTCTTACTCTTCAGAAGACCACCTGGTCAACAGGCAATGCACACCCAGCAGCAGCAGCAGCAGCAGCAGCAACAGAAAAGAGGAGATCCGTTTTCAGCTACTCAGTAAGCCATATTATAAACCAGCAGAAATGGAGACTGCTTACTGATATTGTATTTGCCTGAGCAGAGACTTGAGGATGTTCTGCATTTTTAACAATACACACAAAGAAATGGATCAAGTTGTAGTTATTGCTCACGGGCAAAAGAGGAACATATTTAAGATTTTTCTGCAGATGAATGCAGAGGAGGCCAAGAAAAATATAATATAGCCCTACAGATGCACAGTAAGTAATTCTTTTTCCCATATTGCGGTATCATATGCAAGGGAACACATTTGCTCCAGGATTGCCAGTTCACAGAAGGATCAATGCACAGACAGGTTTGTAGAACCCCGTGTGAACCGACAGAGCTTTCCAAATTCAGGGCAGATGAAAGGGAGCAAACGATCTATGCAGTGCCAAGCTGTATATGGTGCTATAGATAGCTGATCAATGCCAGCCATGTAGCAGACCCTTGCTCTGACAATCTGAAGGTCTGCTCAGGTGACTACAAACAGTAGAAGCAAAGAGAGAACACACGGAGCACAGCGTGGGCGTTATAAGTAGAGTGCTGTAAATTAGAAAGGCACACATTTGTAATTGGCATTGCTGACAAAGAAGTGGCACTAAAGTTACAGATGGAGTCAGAGCTGATGCTGGAACAAGCAGCCTAAATAGCTTGTCACTCTGAGCTCATTAAGAAGTAAAATGCAGATCAGGGAACAGCTAAGCAGCTGGGTCAGGTTGTTCATTGGCTAATTTAGTCTAAACAAGAAAGAGGGAAGGCATGAAACATGTTCTGGAATAGTGTAAAAGAAAGCAAGGAACCAGAAGGGTAGGGGTGGCCAACCACTTGCTGCAAGCTGAAACACAGCTTAAGAGAAAACACCAAAGCCAAAGGGAAAAAAAAAAAAAAAAAAAAAAAAACCTTGAAAAAAACAAACCTCCAAACTTAAATCAACCTTCGCCTTCTCTTCCTTCTTTTTTTTTTTTTTTTGCTATTTCACTAAATAAACAAAATGCAAAAAATTGGGGTTTCAGCTGTCTCAAAAAATCATTGGAATCCAAGAATCAAGTAATCAGCAACACACATGCCAGTCAAGCATACAGCTATCCACGGCTGAAGACCGACACTGACATATTCATACATATGTATGAGCGTCAGTATTTGCATGTCAGAGCTAAGCATGTAACAATGCAGGTACTTGGGTTAGAAAATTTGGCAAAAACCCCTCTCTCTTCTCAGAACTGAAGCCAGACCTGCCACCGTTGCAGTCAGAAGGCTTGACAGCAAGGCAGCTCAGCACCCTCTTCTCCCCAAATTATGAACCACCCGCTCACCTTCTAAAAACCGAGGCTTGCAATCAGCATCTCCCAACAAGCACACTTGAACTGAGGACTCTGCAAGCTCAAATTTCTGCCAGAAAACCTCCAGGGACACACCTAGGCTAGACATTTACAACAGATCCCCTCCCAGCTTTGCCTTCCTTGTTGCAGTTCCATTTTGTAGACACTCCTTTTTCTGAAAGGGCTGCGTGGAATCAGCGTGCAACAGAGAGGAAGGCTGGTACAGCAACGTTAACTAACTCTTCTTTGTAATTAAAGGCGTAAAATCTGCTCCACACACAGTCTTTATTTAGGTAAATTTCATGGCCGATAATCAGATCTTCTCTGAAAGAGAAAGAAACAAATGAGCTAGAAATTCGTGATCTGTCATATTTAGAAGAAATCATCAGTCAACGCCAAGAAGATTTTTATGCATGGGCATGTAGGTATGGGGATTGAAAGGGGCTCTTCTGTGATATTTACATCTTCTGTGATCCATTATCATTCCCCCAAAATAAGTTTTGTGAAAGGTTATGACTTTAAAGAAATATTATGTACTGTGAATTGCCCAAGAAAAGGAGAGCAGGTGAAGGAGAAGTCACCAGAAGCCCTGTCTGCATATCATATTCTGGTTTCCTGCAGAGCTCCCAGAGTCCCTGGGTGTTGCAGAAGATACATAAACTCTCAGGACAAACCCCAAAGCTATCTATAAAAGTGTCACCATACTGGCAAGTTGTGAAACAACAGCCTGCATAGGGATTTCGTACTCCAGGTCCTCTTTCTCGAGATTTTATTGTCCTCTCTAACATTACGAATCTCCCTGACATTTTCCACTTCATTTTCCAACCCTTTGTTTGATCTACTGCGAATAGATTTGTCAGTGCTGCTAGAAAGGAAGTTGATTTTTAGATTTGACAAAAAAGGAGCTAAAAGTTGAGAGCTTTATCTATGAGGGAACTGTTATAATGTTCTATTATCCCTGCAGAGATGGAGAGAAATTCTTGTAAATGTTACTTATTTAACAGAATATTCTTAAACAACGTATCAAACTACTTAGTGAAATCATATGAACAAATCATAAGAGACTGGTGAATTGAAATGATTAAGGCTCACTTAATTTCTTGAAACCAGGTCATTCCCCAACATCATGATATGGATTTGGGTTACAGAGTCTTGAAATAACTGCTGGAAAAATTTTCTGTCTTTTCTATTGATGTAGTACAGAGTTAGAAAAAAATTCAAAACACTGAGTAGGATATATAGGACAAACCTCCTATTTTCCTTTTCTTTTTTTTCTGTTTTATTTTCAAATTATTATTTTATTTCTTAAAATAAATTAATCTCTGTTAATGTTCTTCTTGAAATAATTGTATTGATATTTCAAATTGTCATTGTTCTCCAGAAAAACACTTTGTACAGCGAGGAATTTTTATCAGAATCTATGTCCCTTTCAAGACATATAGAGAACATTATAATTTAATTATTCATATTCCTTTTGGTACGGTGTTATAGACTAAAATAAAGAAGACCTAATACATTTCTACAGAATCTAAAAAAGGCAGGAGCAGGATGACATGTCTCATTTATGGTAGCAGAAAGAGGCTGGCTCAATAGTTATTGCAAAAAGAGTTTCCTTGGACAAGTAGCTCTACTACAAACAGCTGAGTGATTGAGACTGCAGACAGTTGATGTCCCCAAGCTACAGAGTTGTGCTGTGAGCTGGAGAGCTTGATTTGGTGGATAGAACAGGAGACTAAAAATTAGTAGCCCTCAACTCTATTCTTTTCCTGATACATACTCCAGATGAAATCCTCCTCTGTTCCCGAAGACCCAGATCCTTAGGGAAATCAATGATAAAAAGAGGCTTTTTTATTATTGATCAGAATGTCATATGGGTAGTTCATTCCTCCTTTAGTAGCCCACTTCTCCAAAAATGTCTCCCTTAATTGCTGAGCACTTAAAAAATTGAAACAAGTTTAAATAGAGGTTCTAAGTCTTCCTCTTCTTGCAGAAGCCTTGCAACTAGTTCATATCTGTGGAATGCTTGGAGAAAACAAAATGGAAAGTGTTCTAGAAATGAAGATTATTGTTGGTAATATGAACGAATATAATTTGAATTTTCTTCAGCATTATCCTCTTTTTGTGCTATTTTTTCATATTTATGAAATATCTGTGTATTTATATGCATTATATTTGTGTATTTATATGCATCAAAAATTAATAAAAAGATTTATTAAAGAAATGACATTGCTATAATTACTCCAATTGGAAAATCAGTACAACTTCACAGACAACAAAGCAATATGTTGAATTTATGAACCTTGCCTCACTTATTTACATTTAGCATAGTGAAAATATTTGAACTGTTTCGTTGATGGATTGGAAGCACATTAGGTTAATTAAAGCTTTCTTGCAAGTATCCATTCCAGAGTTTATATGCTTCTTACATTGGTTGTTCTATGGAAGAATATATGTGTTCTGGAAGAAACTTGTGTGGTATTACACTTAAGCTCAGCAGCATTTCCAATTTCAGTAACATCTCAGTCTTTCAAGTAGGTTTGAACCACACTGAAAAGTTTTACTGTTTGCTATGACAAGCCTGTTATTTTTCATTCTCCAGTTTAACTTAAAACCTGCAATGACTCTTCCCCCAATCTTTTGCCTCATGATTTCTCCATTAGAAGCAGGATTTAAAATGGAATTTTTTTGCAAAAATAATTATTTTTCTTCTCAGCCTGTGGAATTTAAGATACTAAGGATAACTAAGCTCTACCTTGCACTGGGTACCTAATTTCTGGGTTTGGGGTTTCTGTCTTATTAATGTCTTTGGCTTTCCCTTGGTGCTCCTGGAGAGGTCTGGGCAGATATAAGTGCTGTACCAAATATCCTGAGCTTTCCTCTGCTGTGTCTTATGAAACAGGGTCTAAACAAGCCATCTGTGAATGATGGAAATTATGACTTTGAGCAAAAAACCTTTAAGTCATGAATTCAGAGGCTGAGATTGATGCAATCACTAAAGATGGGTTCAGGTTCACGAGAATGTAAACAGTGATTTTGTTACTGTCTTTTTTAACTTTTCCATAGCTTGCTGACAGCTTTAATAGGCAGTGAGACATCCTGGCAGTTTAGTACTGAATACTTTGGTTCCAGTTTCCTGAAATCATATATGCTTTTGTGTGGTTGTAGCCCACATCCAGAAAAAAAAATTCCTTATCTGAAAGATCTGCCCTCAAAGATGAGGCCTTTAAGATTCAATGTATCCCAGGCATGAATCTGGCTTATTGCTGTCACATTTATCACTTCAGAAAGATTGCAACAATGTGATGGAATTAATCTTTAATAGAATTAAGCGTTTGTGAATGGCTTGACTTTATTTTGCACAGAGACCAATGAAAATCTATTTCAATAGATCATGTTAACCCACAAATCTATGATGCTAGATCAGTTTTAAGCTAGAAAACCAAACTGAAATCTGTACATTCCTAATCAGAGAAATTATATCTGGCAGTTCAATTATATGTGCAATTACTCATACTTCAATCATAGGAGATACAAAAATTTAGTATTTCAGGCTAACTCTGTAAAAAGGGAATACATATTTATGAAAAAATATTTTTATCTTTAATTTTTTTTTAAGAAACTTCAGGGATAAAATTCTAAACTACATTGTGGGGAAAAAAACTTGCATATACCTCTGAATCCATCATCTGAACACAATTCTCATTACTGCTGTGCAGTGTTTTTGCTAACGTTTTGCTTTTTTTTAATCACATATTGATGCAATGACTAGTAGGTCCTGTAAGTAACGATGTTTGGGTACTGTATATGTATACAGAACAACATATGCTAAAATTTGTTATGGAAAAATAAAAGTTCTTTCTGTTTTTCCTAGAATCAGAGTAATTCAAGTAATTCTTTCCTCACATCTGGCCAAAAGCTTCCATGGTAGGAAGTTGAAGAAAGGGAGTCAGCCTGTTCTGAGGCCCCTCCAAACCCCTTGATTAAACACCATTGGCTTGTCTATTCCCCACTGAGATAATACTTGTCTCCTACTACAAGGAATAGCAGTCTCAGCTGTGGAGGTTGTGGTTCAAATACTTCTTAGAGCACAGAATGGAGGGATGTCACAACATATAAAAACACGTTAAGGTTTCCTTCTTTCTTCAAAAGTCAGATGGCAAAAAACAAACGTTTAAAGTTAGAAAACCCCAAATAAAGAAACCTGAAATATGTGATCCTTATGAATAATTGTGTTCTGTTTTCCAGTGGGGATCCTAATTCATTCAGTACACATGATAAATAGGTAAGGGGGTATAGACAATAATTTTAAGGTTATGTCTGTAGTGAACACTATTGCACCATGAAAAGACACCCAGCTGGCTCCAGAACTGGAAACTATCACAGTGTGAAAAGTGAGGTGACCTAATTAGTCCCAGTGCAAATACCACATTCACATCACTATACAGCTTCCTAAACATGAGCTAGCATACCTGTGTGCCATTGCAGCGTGGCATACACATATCCTCTCTTTTGGGACTAACTTGAATAAACTTATATGAAGTGTGTGTGGATTTGCCCTACAATTCTCAATTATCCCAAGTTCTTAATTATATTCAAGTGCCTTGCTATCGGAACTCAACATTTTTAAAGAAGAAGTTATCAGTAGGTAATTAATATATCTTTATCTGTAGGCAATTAATATAGCCTTAAGATATTCAAGAAGAATAATGATTTTCAGCAACCAAGAGTGTTTTAAAATAATTTGCTTTTTCAGAAGATGGGTGTGACTAATTTTCTTAAAATAGGACCTCTGAGAAGCTGTCAAGACCACAGCTAAATATTTGTCTATGAGACTCACTGGAATCCTAGAAGGGAATTCAAAAGAATTTTTCTCCTCTTGGAGAAAGGGAAGGGGGAGTAGAACTCCTCTACTCCTCTCACATACTTTTTATTTTTTGTCATTGTTGTTGTTTTCTTTTTATATTTTCCCTTTCATATTGCATTAATTTAGACAATTTCTAGTGAGGCTAATACTTTAAAAATACAATATAAAGAAAGGTAAGGATCTTTACAAGGAAACATTCTATTTACTCTTTATATGTTTCCAGGTTTGCTAGAGCCAGGAAAGGACACTATCATGATGTGTCCTTTCTTTCTAGTAAATTATGAGGAAGTTGCAAGGAAGAAAATAGCTCACATCCTGACTAACCTCTCTCAGTTCTTTATTTTTGTGTAGACTGTATTTTGGTTTCAGTTATAGGAAAAAGTACCAAGTGTAACACCATGAAACAAAAGTTTAACAGAGATAAAACTAGCCTAGATGGTTTCAAACCCCATCATTACCTTTTTTTACTGGCTACTTTAATTAATACTCTTCACAGAAAGTAGAGGGGAGTTAACTCAGCCATTCTGATTTAATATAGCTGAAGAGGTAATATTTTATACTGTGTTGGATTTTATCATTTGTATTAAGCCAAGTGTTTTCCAAATATGTATGAAAGATCTTACCTCGAGAGCTTACAATATGAAAAGGGAGATGAAGAATAAGGGGAAAAAAATCCCAGATAAGAAAACTTCCTTTGTCTAAAAGTAGTTTATTAGAATCCTTACATTCTAAGAATTAGTGTCTAATTTTCTGTATTATTCAGAGCAATGGAACACATGAAGGAACATCTCAGATGACTGTCTCTTTCTTTTCTGCTAACATCTCAATTGCTCTCAGGAAAAGATTGTTTTCAAGCACTTTCCCAGTGACAAACAGCCTTTTCCATTCATCAATAGAGTTCACCTGAAGTCAGGCTGAAGTTAGATATTATCTCACTGAGCAAAGTCAGGACCAACTAATTTCAGCCCTTGGAATGAGGTATAATGTAAAACTGTTGTATTTTATTTTTTCTTTAGTCTTTTCTATCTTATATTTATCATCCACAATTGCTTCCATTTTTTCTTTTCCTTATTAACTAAATTAGAACCCAATTAAAGCGTCTGATTTAAAACATTTACTTACTTTACTTAAATGCATAACTTTTCCCTTAACACAATAACTAGCACAATTGCAATCCATTATTAGTGGGCTGTTAATCCCCCTTTGCTAGGTGCAGGTATTAATTCTGATGAATAACCATGTGCTTTTTTTTCCAGAAAAGCATGAGGAGAGGTCAGAGGTAAAGGATACTGATTCCTTTGAAATCACACTCCTCCTTTTAATAAGCAATGTAGGCTTTATTCAGCTGCTTTTGCCACAGCAGCCACAGAAGGATCCAGCAGTTTGTCTCTCATTTAGGTAGGAAGTCTTGCAGATCCCACCCCGGCCCTTCATCTGGCCTCTGCTGACCTCTCATACTTGAATTAGGGACATAGTAACCCCTGAAATCTGTAAAGTAAAGCAATTCCTGCTCTGCTGCAAAACCAAATAATCAGCTAGAACTAGAAGATTTTTTCTTTTGGTCTGGGATTTTCACTATTATCTGAGGTTTGTTTGTTTTTGCTACCAGGGATTTTCCTTCTATTTGCATGATAGACAACTAAATTTAGGCTGAACACAATTTTTGTTGTTAGAACAAAAGAAGGAAACCTCATACTAATCCCTTCTGTTTTTTTTCTACTGTAAAATCCTGAAAGGCCTCATACTTCTAAAAAATATTTAAGTATCTGACAGAAAAAGGCATTGGAACCAGAATTTTCCATAATACAACTCTGACACAAAGTTCATTTGCCTTATACTAAAGTACATATAGACTCAGTTGTATTTCTATATTGTAAGTAATTTTTAACCTGTTTCTTCACCAAATGGCCAAAAATCTTGGCATATTACCTGAATATATACTGGAAGCTTCAAAAGATTGAAGAGATTTTGTTAAGAGATTATTTTTTTATCCATAATCTCTTTTACTCTTGTCTTATCCCTTTGTTGACCTGTGCATCAAACTGCCTTCTAACCTCCTACATACACAGAAAAACAGAAGAGCTCCTAGCAGGCCATATGTATATTTTTGGCTGTATAATGTGCAACATCCTAATGTATTGCTAGGTCTAATTGTATGAAAGTAAACACCAATTATGTAATTTCCTAAATATTGAAAGTCACAGGCAAATATATTGATTCCTTCCCCAAAATCTTTCTAACAATTTGTCATCAGGGAAATGCCTTAGACCTATGAGATATAAGCACTGGTACTGCAAAGAAAGAAATAAGGAACCAAAAAACATTGACTATTGTAGCTGAAATGAAAAAAAAAAGACATCTTTTTGAGGAAATTAAAATACATACAAGAAACAGAAGTAAATTTTCCCACATTTGGTTCATTCTGCCTATTTTAATTTATTATTATTTACAGAAGAAAAGAGACCACCCTTTTCTCTAAATTAACTTTTTATTATTACACTATGTACAGTTTTAACATTTAACTTCTGCTTCTAGAGTCTCTGCAATCAATACTTTCAAGCTTCTCATTATCCCTGAAATCTGAAAGGTTTTCACATTACTCCAATTTGAAAATTCACAAAACGTGTCAAAAAAAAAAAAAAAGGTATGTTTCCTCTGGTCAGCAGTACTTTAGCTTTCTGCTGAGGAGGGACAAAAACATTTAGAAATAATTTACTACAATTTCATTCATTCTGAATAAGTGGAAGATGCTGATTGCTTTTTAATTTGGTTAGAATTATGAAAATTTGAGTACTTCTACAAAAGCATATAAGAAAATGCATGTAAAAGAGCCATCAAGATATAATATAAAAGTCAAAATAATTAAGACCAATTGTTATGTAGTGACCTGTTGCCTATGAGTCGACTTCAAGAGCAGACTTGGCTTTTTTTTTTGTTTAAAACTGAGAAGTATTCTCCAGCAAAAGAACACTGTGGGGCTCTTGGCAATGCAGTGAGATGATTTCAGCCCAATCTGCTGGAAGTCTCATGGGATCAACACAAAACAGAAAACGAAAACTGAACTGGAGACTTGGCACTATAGTTTTCTGCTAGGACGCTCACTTCTGCAGTTCAGGTCCTGGACACAATTTTTACATACACATATGAAGATGTAAAATTCAGAGACAGTCCTTTACATGTAGGTCAGAATTCATGAGAACCAGTGTTAGGGTTGAAATGACAAATCTTTCTGTCCTGCTCTTAGTCTTCCCTCTAGCCTCTTTCACATCATAACCACCCTGCCCAGGTGAGGTGCTCGTCCAGAACCAGGCAACATTTGGATTTAAAATTCCCATTACAAACAAAGACATCAAAATTCTTCCCAAGTGTTGATTAGGATGCCTAAGTGTTTGTTTAGATCTAAATTTAACAGCTTATTTATTTATTGATAGATGTTAATGTCCCTTGCCATTCGTTTTGTCCTAATTACAGCAAATTAATCTGGCAGCCAAAAAACCCCAAAAATGTCAGTATGAGTAGTTACATTAATAATACCTTAATTTCAGCGGAGGACTGCTTTACTCTAAACAGGGTTTGTGGAAGAAGTAATTACATGTAAAGAATTTAAGTAATGTTTTGTTAAATGAGAATATTTGAAGTGCTGATATTTACAATCCGTTCAAGGCTACTTTCCATTTCTCCTCCCCAGAGTGATGCTATGACTCTGACTTTTAAGTACGTTCTTCAGTTATATGAATATTAGCTCCTGGTGTCCTGGGAGTTAATATTCAGCTTGCAGACTTCCTGACCTTAGCTCATTTTAGAAAAGTAAAGTTTTAGTATATTTACAGTTTTCAGGATATTTACAACCAAACTATATGTGCATTGGACTGGGAAAAAAAACTAACCAAAGAGTGACTTTAATATTTTTTTCCTAGTATAAAACACTAAATTAAAAAAAATGGGATTATAAAAGCTATTTTGAAGTACTCAGGTGTTCAGCTCATTCTTGAGTTGGATTGAAGGCAGACTGAACGGCCAGGCTCAGGGTGTGATCAACTGCAGAAATTCTTGTTGGAGGCCAGCAGCAGAGCCTAGTAGTGTACTCCACGGGTCAGGAGTAGGTCCAGTTCCATTCAACACCTTCATTAATGTTGTGAATAGTGCAGTAGAATCTACCCTCACTAAGTTTGCAGATCACACCAAACTGGGAGAAGTGGATGATATGCCAAGCAGCTGTGCTCTCTTCCAGAGAGACCTTGGCAGCTGGAGAGACTGCCTGATGGGGCCTCAGGAACTTTAACATGGAGAAGTGCAGAGTCCTGAGCATGGGAGGAAGAGTCAGGAACAAGAAGAGGCTTGTTTCACCCTGCTAGAAAGTGGCTTTGCAGAAAAGGATCTGGGGATCTTGTTAGATACCAAGTTGACCATGAGCCAGCAAGGTGTCACTGCTGCAACAAGGGTGAGTAGTATCTTGGGGTGCATTCGGCAAAATATTTTTGGCAGATCAAGAACAGTGATCCTTTTTCTCTACTCAGCACTTGTTAGGCCACAGCTAGGCTGCTGGGTCCAGTTCAGGGCTTCCTATTATAAGAGAGACATGAAGATACTAAAAAGAGTCCAGCAAAGGGCCACTGAAATGATTAAGGAACAGAAGCTCTTGACATATGAGGTGAGGTTGAGAGGGTTATGTCTGTTCAGCCTGGAGAAGAAAAGGCTCAGGGGGTTCTCATCCATGTGTAAAAATAAAGTAAGTTGCAGAGAGTTTTCAATGGCACCCACTGAGAGGACCAGAGTCATTGGGCACAACTTGGAAATAGTTCCCCTCTATCAGGAAACAGATTTTACTGTAAGGATGACTCTGCAGAGGATATATTCAAAGGATATCTGGGAAAGGTCTTGGACAATTGGCTCTAGGTGGTCCTGATGAAAGAGGAGATTGGGTTGGACAGACTGCCAACCTCAGCCATTTTGTGATTCTGTGATTCTGACATACCTCCAAGATACTTAATTGAAAACTGTAGAAAACCTATTGAAACCTAGAAAAGAGCAGACAGATGAGGAGTGAAATGCTACCAAACCTAACCAGTAGGAAAGATTAAAGAGAGACTGGGTAATGAAACCTAATTTATTTCAGTTAGATAATTCAGTTAGAGTCAGAGGGAACACAACATCTCAGATACCCTTTCAGGGGGTGAATAGCTGTAGCTGTCTCCATATCCTGAGGCTCAAATTTATGGCTTACACTGCACCCTTATCACCAAAATTTTTACTCCACGTAAATCAAAAACCACACTTAAGAAACTGCACAGTCAGCCCAAGATGTTTTCCTAGTGAGTAACAGGGGCTCACATGAACACATATTTTGTCAGTATGGGCTCACTGAATAAACTTGACATCAGTTCTCCCTTTTGCTCATTTTCACTGAACTTGGCCCTGTCACTTTTTCTACTGCCAACAGGAGATTCCTCAAAGCAGAGGTTCTGTGCAGGGACCCAGAGCCACATTCCAGGAGCGTTCCCTTCCCACCTTCAGGAGCTTGGATGCCTTGCAATGTGAATTGCCAACTGGTACGCAGCAAAAATTGCACATTTGAGAAATAATAATAACTCTTAAATAGTGAATTTGCACAACAAAATTGTCACATAGATACTTCAATCCCTGAATAGATTCAGCCAGAAGTCATGTATGGTAAAAATATATTGAAGCAAATAAGACAATCATAGCAAAATAAGCAAAGAAGATACACTGCAAATTTAGTACTTGATGGAGTAAGTGTTGAGTAGGTAGAGAAAATGAGTAGCTGCTAAATGAAAAGACTATCACTTCATTATGGAAAAACTCTAAATTTGCTGATATTTTGAATTCCCTTTGTGATAGTCATAATTATATTTCCTCTTGAACTTCCACGCGATCAAATCTTGTTCTCAGAAATGTTTGTAGAAAGATATGCCATCATGAACATGACTGCAAAACTGCATTCATTCCAGCTTAGTGTAGGACCATCTTGCAAGTTTCAGAGGAAATATAGGTGGAAAGGAAACAAGTGAGGTTTTTGTAAAAGAGAAAAATTGCTAAAAGAGCCCCCAAATAGGCACTGAATGAAAAGGCACAAAGTAGGTCAGTGAAGAGCAGCACTGTACAAAATTGCATATACACATGGATATTTTGAACCTACAAATATTTAGGTTATGAGTTGGGCTGCTAAATTTTTTTTAAAATGTCTTTCTAGCAAAATAGAGATTTGCTTTTTTTCCCAGAAAAAATAGATCCAAGTAATTATTTTCACAATATTTTTCAGTCTTGTTTCCTGAAAACATTTGACAGTGAACAGTGAACAGGTCATAAAAGAAACACTTTGCATTATTCTACCAGTTATACTGGTTTATAGAAAGGCAGAAAACATCTGGCTTCCATACATAAGGTAAATTTTGATGACAAAGGGGAAAAGTATTTCCCCAGAACCAGTCTTTCTTTGAAGTCATAACCACACATAGAAAGATGATGGGCTGTTTCTTGGGCGCTTGTAGTAGTGGTAAGATGAAGAAGGAAGACAAGAAATAGTTCTCAAAACTTTCTGACCAGAGACCTTCGTTGTGGGCTAGTTAATTATAAAGAAAGAGTTTATTGTGGATCCCGTGTAAAGAGCTCTGTAGCAGGCAATTATGACTTGTTGGAATAAGAGCTGGCTGGAAAATGAACTGTTAACTGGCAATACATCAGGTTGAAGAAATACTCTAATTAGAAAAATTGTAGAATGACTAAGTGCTAGCCATGGTGACACTAAGATTTAATAATCTTTCTTGTGAAATACATGAAATGGAAAAGTATAAAAATTTGTTCAGAGCTTTGAGGCCTAAATATCTTCCCCTGTAAAGTCATCCTACATATTTTCCCCTACTAACTCTACCAATTATATCATTTAAACTCTGTGGAGGATTTTAAAAATGCTGTAATTAGAAAAGGCCTCATATGATTGCCTTTACTGTTATTGATAATCACCTATGAAAATTCTAATAGTTAATAACAATATATTGGTTTGGTTATATTTAATCTTTAGCACAGTTATGTGAGAAACTAACTCAGTGAAATTCCAAATATGTTTTGGGTTTTTAAATTATTATTATTATTAATAAATAAGTTATGTTCCTTAAGAAAAAAAAGGAAAGGCATGAAGCTATAGACTAATTCTACTTTCATTTGCTTATTTTTCTCACTTCAGAACATTACGTCAACTAACAAAATTCAAGGTATCTTGTAAATGAATAATACTTTTTAAGGTGGATGATCAGTATGTGTGCTAGTGTTTACTTCTACCAGTGAGATTATTTTCTTATTACATGGATTATCTCCCTCTTTCTAAAGTATCTTATAAGTCCTTTCCTTACGGAAACATTCTTGCCTACCAAATTAGTTAACTTTCACCTTGTGATTTTCTTAAAACACCGATTATTTTGTAGGGATTTTTACCCAAAATTATAGTTCCTCTTTGGTTAACCAAAGCATATCCTCTCACAATGAAGTTCTTAAAGAGATGAAATGTCAATAGTCAGATAAAAAGGCAATGTTTCTTTCCAAACTGTTGTAAAAAATTATCGTGTTTTAATAAGCTGTGTTGTATTCATGGATCAACTGAATGATCCTATTGCATTTTACAGGAGGAATGTGTTTTAAACATTTTTTTTGGTAATGCAATAGGATAATTTTAATATAAATGATACCAGACATCTGTTCCTTTTCTTTTTTTTTTTCTTTACAAGATTTTCCATTTAGAAAAACAATGCTTTACATCACTTCTCCTACATTCCTCTTTATTTTTGTTCATTAACTGTATGTTTTCAATTTAGTTTGGGAGAGGCTTTTTCATTCTCAGTAATTGCTCTCAATTTAATTTGACTTAATAATAGCAATATTCAAATATGTTCTCTTGAATGCAAAGTTAGAGGTACCTGAGTATTTTTATTTGGTGGTAAATTTAGCTCTAAAATATTTAATTATATGCTATAACTCAAAAACAAGCAATGTGACTTTCAGAAATTCTGCAACTCTATCCCAAACTATACATTAATTTCTGAAAACATGATAATGTTTAAGAAATAGAAACGTTCTCTTGTTATCAGACCAAAGGTTTATGTTCCCAGTCAAATAAAACTATAGCCAGTAGAATCGGCAGACATGAATTTTCTCAGGATCACTGACAAGTGACAGCCCTTTTCACGTGAAAGGTTCTTGTAAATAAATTGCTATTTCTGCCACAACTCTTGTGCTGTGTAAAACATCTGTGTTAAAATAATTTCTGGTTGGGATTTGCTTCACATTTGTCTAAAACCTCAAATTTGCTACTGTGCAAAAGACTGGTACAAATCACCAGCTCTGCTCCATTTGCTCTTGGAAAAATGAGATGCATAAATACAGGAGCATTGATTACAGAACAACTCAGAGGAAGGATTCCCCTGCTGAGTCAACATCAGATGCTAATGGATAGCCTAGATTTTCATCTATGTCTGTTCTGTTTTACTATTTACCCTATGCTGCTCTTTATTGGCTTTGAATCTTGAATAATTTGCCTTGAAAATATAGATGCATTTTATATCGTCACATTGATGGCATTTCCATAGGTATCCCATTAAAGTCACATCGTTAACACAAACTAGTTTCTACCCTTCTCACCTTAAAAACAACTTAAGGGTTCCATGGTTATTCAGCCAGTAGAGCTGGTCCTCAGGAGGAATTAGGAACAAACCACTGATTTTCACCACTTCAGTGGTCCCATGCACTCACAGTTTGAGGTGGTGGACAGGAGTACTTTGGGTTGACTCTCTGTCTTGGTCAGGGTTTCTTCACTGAGAGTGGTTGAAAATGACACAAGGGTAATTTTGAATAGGGAGACTGAGCGGAAAATGATAGTTAGTCAATCAGTTATATTTGCATTTGAAAAACAGGTGATGTGGTAATGGCAAAAGTAAATTTTCTACCATAGAGAACACCATTATCTATAAAAGCGTAGCATACCAGATTATCTCATTGCCATTCTTATTAGAAATAGTGTCAATTATTAGAGTGGGAAAGGCAATGTCATAAAGTTACATTTTAAAGTAAATTTCATCAGTTTCTTAATGAGCTCACCCTAAACTCTTATCATGTAGAAGAAGGAATTTCTACCTATTACCATTTCTTCACTCTCATACAACATTGAAGGACAAAGAAGATGTGAAGACACCTTCAAAAGGGCTTATTCTCCTCCAAGAGAGTTTGATGCTGAGGCAGCCATTTAGCAGAACCATTTACCAGAGACTACTACTTACACATAATTTATTAATGTGTAAATCTTAAATTAAAAAGAATTGAAAACA